>NC_134359.1:219185637-219408137 GCF_048569485.1 Anomaloglossus baeobatrachus | reverse complement strand
GTTTTTTGCCTTGTTTTTGCCCGTTCTTTTTTGGGTGCAGTTTTAGTCTCAAAACTGCATGAATTTTTTTCCCCAGCAAAGTTGATGAGATTTCATATTTGCTGTCGGCAGATTGCAGTTTTTTTTGGCTGTGTCTGGTGACCACAAAGATGTAGCATGTCAATTCTTTTTGCATTTTTTCACTGTGTTTTTCACCCATTGAATGCATTGGACAAAGACGCAGCAAAAAAAACGCATCAAAACGCATCTAAAAACGTGCAAAAACACGTCTTTTTTTTATACGTTTTTCCTGTAGGTGCGTTTTTGTGCGTTTTTTGGGGGTCAAAAACGCTGCATCTTTGTGGTCAGAAAAAGATGCGGCGTGCGCACATAGCCTAAAGTGACATTTTAGAACAGCAGTTCAGATGTTTATCTATGGGCAGACCGTAAGGAGTTAATGATGGAAACAAAAGAAGAGGGGCTGTATTGATTACTACAGAGTCGTCTTAGTTCTGTTCCGTGTCTGTATTTAGAACGGAAAAAAAGCCCTGCATGCAGAACGTTTTATATTGTTCTACAGATTGGCACAAATTGAAACCAAGACAGACTGAATAAGTATGCGCCCCTCTGCTTCCATTGGAATAACTGATGCACATGAATTCCGTTTGTTCCTTCTAACAGAAGAAACAAAATGTACAGTAATATGACCTTTACTTTAATTATGTTAGTATTTTCTCAAAAATATAGTGTATGTGATCGTGAACAAGAGGCTCAAATACTGGACTACTGGAAAGGATTCAGGCAGTGCTAATGGTCCATGGGTTAGGAGGCGCAAAGTACTTCCCTTGCCAGAGGCGTTGGCAACCACTTACATGCCTTTGGGCACATAGCTTCAACTCAAATGGCATCCATGTGTCTTGTATATATTTGTTGATCCATTCCCTTGAATAGATTAGTTTGATCTGCAAAATACGTCATAGAAAAAAAGTGTGAAAAGCACACATGTCACATGTATGCCAAAAATGGACAAGTGAATAAGGCCTTAATGATGATGACTGCACGGCTTCTGTCACCCAGTTATATTGAAGGCAATCATAATCTAGCCTCCTTTACTGTATGCTTGTAATCTATTAGTTTATTCAGAAAAATATACAGGAAAGAATAATCAGAGCATCATAACAGAAGGCAAATGTGGTTGTGGCTATAGCTACCCATGTGATGTGTACGGTAACGATGGGCAGTCCGGCTCTTTTTGGTGATCTGCATCACTTGTCTTCACTCACCAAAAAGAGTCGGCTGTTTTGGATACTAAAATAACACCAATTATATATATTTAAGATTAAGTTAATAATAACGAAACTCTTCCCACCCACGGCCGAAACCTCACATATTTCCTGACAGCCATTGAAATCAATTGATGGGCAGGGTCTTTTTTGGGGGTGTACAGTCATGTTACCCCCAGTGGGAGCCATGCAGAAAGTTTAGTGGCTCTAACAAGGCGTGATTGATCACAAACGACCCATCACTACTGTACATCATGAGATAACAGAATAGTTCCGTCTCAATACTAGTATCAATTTTCTAAATACTTTGTTAAAAAACTAATATATTTTTGTGTTGCCAGATTGTAGGAGACGTAACCTTTTAATTTTTCTGATGATGGAGCTGTATGAGAGATTATTTTTTTTAAGAATGAGTTGTAACTCTTATTTGTACTGTTTTTGGATATATGTGACTTGATCATTTTTTATTCTATTTTTGTAAGACAACATAAAGCAGCAATTTTGAAAGTGTTTTCTTTTCACTGGTAATAAAAAAATCATTAAATTTCATATTTTAGATCTTTATGAAAACGTTGATACCAAATATGTATAATTTGCATACAGTGCTTAGCATACACCCCAATAGATTTGTCAAAAAAACTTTAGTTTCCTTTCAGAATCCACATGTTGTATGGCAGGGGTGCACAATCGGCGGCCTGCCCTGTTCCAATTTGCAGCCCACTCAGTGCTGTGCAGAAACCGCTAATCACAGTCCTGTGCAATCAGCTGTATCTCTGTCACTGCCTGGAGGGTGCTGAGGGCCGGCAGATATGGTGCTGCTCAGTAACCAATAAGCACTTTCCTTCACTGGAGGAGAGCACTCATTGGTTATTATAAGTTCCTATCAGTGGCAGAGACTCTGCGACAGGAGTTTGCATGAACTAATGAGCACTCTCCATTGTAGTATTGCAAAACTCTGATTGGCCACTAAGAGGCTCCTCCTGTCACATCCCCTGCGTTGTGTGACATAAATTTCTTCAGGGGAGAGACACTCTCTGATGTGTATATTTTTGTATCGTAATGGCTAATGTGGGGTCATTATACAGTTTGTGGTCTAATGTGGGGGGGCATTATACAGTTTTAGAGCTAATGTAGAGTCCCTAATACAGTATGGAGACTACTGGGGGGCCCTCATATTGTGTGGGTAGGCCCCTAATACATTGTAGCGATATCTGTGGGGGTCCTCAGTGTGGGAGGTAATGTGGGGCCATTATACAGTTTGAGAGCTACTGTTAGGGGCCATCATAAAGTGTGGAGGCCTTTATACAATGTTTTAGGGGAGGTATAGGTGCATCATACTGTATATAGGGGAGCTGTGAGCTCATGATACTGTGTATAGGGGAGCTTGAACTCATCATACTGTGTATAGGGAGCTGTGGGTCCATCATACTGTATATTGAGGATTTGTGGGTTCATCATATTGTGTGTGTATAGGGGAGCTGTGGGTTCATCTTACTGTGTATAGGGGAGGTTTGGGGGCAACATACTGTGTATAGGGGAGCAATAAGTTCTTCTGGGACATTATTAAATGTTAAGTGGACACTTAAGAACCATTACTGTTATAGGGGCACTCAGAGTATTGTGGCCATCATAGGTGCACACAGAGAATTTTTACTTTCTAGGGGCAAAATGTGGACATTGTTTTCTAGGGCACTTGCATGGTGCATAAACATTTTCTAGAGGACAATTTTACCATTTAGAGGGCACAAAGGAGACATTTATTACTTTATAAGGTGGCATTATTATGTGGGGCAGTAAGAACAGCCGCGTTGTTGTGCCAAACCGGATGTGCTGTAATAGGGACACAGCAGCAGCGGCTCAGTATTGGGGTATTAGTAATATATGGGGTTTTTTGCATGTTAGGATTAGATAGGGACGGTGCAGTAAATGTGAGAAATCAAATGTGTCTTTGTTGGATTCTCTGCAGATGAGTTGTGACTGGAAGATGTTATGTTGGTCTGGGACAGATGGAAAAGTGTCCGACTCCGTAAGAAAGAACGTCACCATCTATAACTGTACTGTAATTTCTTACATATTCTGCAGGTCTGGTATTTACAACTATACGGTTATCGTATGGTAGTAATATCAGTGTTGGTCTTTGTGTAGATATTTATTTTCAGTAACAGCGCGGTCATCTGCTGAGGTTTCCTTATGCCCATATTAGATCCGCCAAGGTCATGGTAATCAGGGTTACTGGTTAGAGGCCCACTAAGATGTTTTGCCCCCACCTTCTTCCCCCGAGCTGATCCCCTAGCTACACCTCTGGCTTGCAGTGAATATATCGCCCTGACATGATATACAGTCTATCTAATTTTCCCTTTTAATTCTGTTTTTTTTATTTCTTCATGGGCATTATGTTGAGGGCGTGATATGTAGATGTGATTTTTCAAAGAGGCATGGTTTGTCTGTAAAAATTTGGGGCCTCTATCATTTTTGTTCCAGTTGTCTAGACAAATATAAAGAGTAGGTTGGCAACACTGTTACCATCTCCCCAGTCTCCAATGTTGCACTTTCCCACTGATTATATAGAGCTATCTTTTTTGTAAGATTGGATGTTACTTCCCCTAAGAGCATTTTAGGTGACTACCTTAGGTGCTCCATGGTTTTCTATTTTTTTTCCAGAGGAGCTCACATTTTGCTTGACGCATCTATAAGGGATAATCAGGTTATCCTGTAAAACACACCCCCCGTACCATATCTACCTAAATGAAGACGAGAACCACGACTTTATTGCAGGAATGGCCACAGTTTTATTTTACCGTATATATGTATACCAAACTTGTGGCCCAACATGCCACTCAATTGTTAAACTTAACCTTATACATATATACCCGTATAACCAGAAACACCGATAGATCCGTCCGAGAGGCAAACCATCATTCCTAACCCCCCGGCCGTAACCTCCAAACCGGCCCAGAGGACCACCTCGGCCGTGACCACCCGGCCCGAGGTGAGGGGTAACAACGTTCCATCGTTAATTACCCCTACCCAGAACCTGCGGGACCTCCGCCCACAAGTTCCCATCCACTCCGAAGCCACTCCCCTTGAGCGACTTCGTACCAACAAGCCGACTGTCGGTACTCCCAACCTCTCAGACGGACCTATCACCCCGCCACAGGCCGGCCAAGTGACACCCTTACTTGGCCCGGGCCCCCCACACCCCCAGTGCTTGCTCTAGGCCATCCCTCAAACCCAACATCCATAAATCCAGACCCACATCAGTCAGGTGAACCCCATCTCTCCTTAGATACTGCTCCGTGGACTCCTCCAATTCTCTATGCCGCACCACCAACCCCCCATTTCTCGCCACAAACCTGCCAATAGCCCGGTTCAGCTTGCTCCGAGCCCTATTAATACAGTCCACCGACCTCCCAAAACGCCACTGCGTCCGAGCTATAATGTCCGACCAAACGATAACTATGCCCGGGAACGCCCTCCACAAATGTAACAGGTCCAGCTTTATATCCCTTTTCAATTCCCTCGCCGACCTTACTCCCAAATCGTTCCCTCCCACATGCAAAATTAACACATCAGGGACACGATCCATACGGCTATAATAAGCCACCTCTGGGCGCACTCTACCCCAAGTCATGCCCCGAATTCCGAGCCACTTTACTCGGGCTTCCGACACCGACACTCCGAGCTGCCGACCGTCACGCCGCACATCCGCCCGTAACGCTCCCCAATACACATAGGAGTGCCCGAGGATCCACACAAGGCATGGACCTATAAAATACAAAGACCACGAATAAAAACAGCAACAGCACAAGAAATTGCCCACAAACCGGCATCTAACACCAACCTTGAATCCCCCACCCCTGACCATCACCTGACCAAGTGAGGCCTAATGTACAAACGGAACCTGGAAGACTCCCACCTCCCAATCCGCCGGATACAATCCTCACTCAAACTCCACCTGGCGGCCTCCGTTGCCGCCCCAATCCGGAAGGAGTGAGACCCGTACTCATGTGGCTCCTCCCCCACCCTTGCTAGAGCCATCTTCAGCACCGCATTGAATTGATACCGCGACAAAGCCAATCTGTCCGTATGTCTAAGAAAAACACCAGGGCAACCGCCGCGCACCTTTAAAAACTCTGACACATGTAACACTGGGCACAACTGGTGCCCCGGTAAAGCGTACAACACTACTAAGCGCCCCCGGCCCCTCTGATCCGTCTTAGAAAAACGAAGCCGACATTCCACTCTATCCTCCCCCAGCATCACATCACCCAACAGCAAACCACCCATCGCTTGCTTAGTCGGGCTGACCAATTCGCCAATACGAAAGGCCCCAAAAAACGCCAGTACAAAAGCTACCGAGAACAACACCCGCTCATAAGGAGACGAACACAACTCCCCTAAACACCCCACCAAACGCACCAACAATGGCAATGACACCGGCCGCCTACAGTCACGCGACTGAGCCCCTTTTCGAAAACCCTTCATCGCCTGTCGCACCAGAAAATCCTTAGTCGCGTCCCGAACCCCTTGCATCTGGAACAAAAAGGCCAACGCCGCCAACTTGCAACCAATCACCGAAACAGACCTGCCTTCCGAAAAATCCCCACTTATTAACATCAGTACCCCCAACACTCGACCCTGGTAACCCGACTCCATGAACTCCCTACTTTCCAACTCTGCCCATTCCTGCCACACCGCCTGATATCGGCACCAAGTAGTCTCAGACACCGATCTCCGAATTCCCTCAAAAGCTACACCGATGCCAGGTCCCACAGCCAGTTCGGGCAAGGTTCCCCCTCCGCGTCCGCTTCCGGCACCAGCTTCCTGAACCTGCAAAACTGAAACCGTGATAGCGCATCAGCCACCTCGTTGCGAATCCCAGGCACATGCCGAGCCACCACGCAAATGTTTAACTCCAAACAACGCAACACTAGATGCCTTAAATACCCCACAACCGGCGGGGATTTTGCCGACAGTGCGTTGATGGAATGCACCACCGCCATGTTGTCACAATGCATGCAAACCCTTCTTCCAGAAAAAACAGGGCCCCACAACTCCACCGCCACAATAATGGGAAACAATTCCAACAGCGCCAAATTCCTCACCAAACCTGCTTCCACCCACCGCCGCGGCCACTTTCCCACACACCAGCGCGTTTGAAAAATTGCTCCAAAACCTGTCGCCCCAGCAGCATCCGTGTACAATTCCAGCTGGCTATTGGACACCGCCTCGCTCATCCAAAGGGTCCGACCGTTGTACCGGTCCAAGAACTCCTCCCACACCAACAAATCCCCTTTCATCATTTTTGTCACTCTGACAAAGTGATTTGGAGCTTTTACCCCTGCGGTTGTGCTCGCCAGTCTCCTATTAAATATCCGCCCCATCGGCATAATGCGACAAGCGAAATTCAATTTTCCGAGCACTGACTGCAACTCCCGCAACCGCACCTTCTTGGCCTGAGACAAGAACCGCACCGACGCCTTCAAATCCAACAGCTTTCCCTCCGGCAACCGGCATTCCATTGCCAGTGTATCAATTTCGATACCTAAGAAACATAATACCGTCACCGGCCCTTCTGTTTTGTCTTTTGCCAACGGAATACCCAGGCTCCGCGCGATCCGCTCTAACGTAAACAACAACAAGGAGCAAACCGAAGAGCCCGCCGGACCCACGCAAAAGAAGTCATCCAAATAGTGAATCACCGAATGGACTCCTGCCACCTCCTTGACTACCCATTCCACAAACGTACTGAATGCCTCAAAATAAGCACACGAAATGGAACAGCCCATCGGCAGGCAACGATCCACATAGTATTCACCATCCCACATACACCCTAAGAGATGAAAGCTCTCTGGATGCACCGGGAGTAAACAAAAAGCTGCTTCCACATCCGCCTTTGCCATCAGGGCCCCCCGCCCCGCTACCCTTACCAGCTCCAAGGCCCTATCGAACGATACATAACATACCGCCGACAATTCCGGTGATATCCCATCATTCACCGACAATCCCGCCGGATAAGATAAATGATGAATGAGCCGAAATTTGTTCGGCTCCTTCTTAGGTACCACCCCAAGGGGGGAAATCCGTAAATTAGAGAATGGCGGGTCCTGGAATGGGCCCGCCATCTTCCCCAACTCCACCTCCTTCTGCAGCTTTTCCTTCACCACCGCCGGATGTTCTTTTGCGGACCGCAAGTTTCCCGGGCGAAACACCGGCGCCTCAGATTCAAACGGAATCCGAAAGCCCTCTGTAAAACCACGTTCCAACAACTCCGCCGCCCGCACATCCGGATATCTACTTAAATAGGGAAGCATCGCCTCTACCCTCACTGGCGTCCTCCCTTTTTCCAGACCCCTCCCCCGCCTTTCCTTTGCCTTTCTTGAAGCACCTGGCCAGAGGGTGGGACCCTCCACATCCGGAACACTCGTGTCTGAACCGACAAGAGGCCCCGAACTTACACTGTCCCTCGTTATACTGCCAACAAGCTCCCTTTTTCTGTCCAGCCGAGGACCCGCCACTCGCACCCGGGCTCCCGGCACCCCCTCGAAAGGGCTGAGCCGGCGCCGTCATTAACCGCATCCACAAAGAAATATCCTTGTGGCCCCACTGGACTCCCGGCCGCAGAGCCTTCCGCTGCCGGAACTGCTCATCATATCTCAACCACCCCAAACCGCCGTATACTCTATACGCTTCCCCTATTGCGTCCATATATCCAAATAGGGCGGAACAATGCTCCGGCTCCTTTTCCCCGATCACACTGGCTAAGATAGCAAAGGCCTGTAGCCAGTTAGTAAACGTCCTCGGGATCAACCTATACCGCCGTTTTTCCTCATCCTCCTTCTCCTTTTTTGTATCACTAGGTTTCACCTTATCCAAATTAAACTTTTCCAAGGGAAGCAGGGAAAAAATTTCCACATACTCCCCCTTCCAAATCTTTTCCCTCACCTCCTTTTTTAAATGAACCCCTAACTGCCCTTCAAAGCACACATAAATTTCACTCCGTGCCCTATCATCCAAACGCACTACCTCATCCTCCTTTTCTTTTTCCTTTTCCGCCTCCTTACTCGCACCCACGGAAGCCGCCCCACCAGCCTCCTGTCCCGTACCTGCCGCCGAGGTCGTGTCCCCCGCCGCAACATCGCGCACCGGCGCTTCTGTCCGCACCACTTCCGTGGGGCCTACCCACGCCCCCACCGGAGCCCCAGGCCCAGTCCGACTACCCCGTTCCGCAGACAACCCCTGCAACACCCCCAAAAGCTGCCCCCAAAACTCTGGACCCGGTAAACCAGACTGCCCGACCGCACTCGCCCCCAGCGCAACGCGTCCCGCGACGGAACCCCCGCCCTCGCCCGCGCTACCCACAGCATGTAACATTTCTGTTGTCTGCTCACCAGGCTGCCGTTGAGTCGACGCCGGAACAGCCGTGCCACGATCTTCCAGCTGCCGCTCCGTCCGACCTGCCGCTGCTCCTTCTTCCTCGCTGGAGTCCGATGCGCTGCCGAAATCCTCAGGGGGGACCAGCGAGGGGACAGCCCGCACCTGGCGGCCGTCGACCCCCACGGTCACCGCACCCCGCTCGTCCGGGCGACCCCTGCTTGACCTCTACCTTTTCTCCCGCCGTGGCGCCCTGCCGCCGTCTCTTCCCGCTGTAATCGTGATATCCTGCTGCGCCGCCCCTTCTCCTGTCGTCCTCAGTGGGCTCCCTCCCTGCCGACTGCCGGAAGGCCGTGCCGACCTTGCTCCTCGCCGGGACCCACCCCCAGCACGCTCCTCGCCGGGGGGGACCGTGACTACCGATCTCCTCTGTGCCTGTGGGCCACCGTACCCCTCCTCCGATCTCCTGACCTCGCCGCTCACATCCGCTCCCGTCCCCCGTCCTGTTGCTCTCCCCTGCGGCCTGCAGGGAGTCTCCTCCAGCAATCCGGCACGCCGAGCGCCACCCCCAGCCGGCACATCACTGGGGGCTGCCGTCATCCATGCTCCGGTCTGGTGCTGCGCAGGCCGCGGACCGGAAGTGGGCCTCGCAGAGGCTCCGCCCACCCCCGACCCACGGGATCTCCGTCGCGGATTCCTCCCGGTGGCCGGCTGCTCCCCTAGGTTAGTTGGAGGGCTCCGCCGCTGCTCCGGAGGGTCCCCGCAGGGGCTCCTTGATCTGATTCTCCCCCTCCAGCTGGGGGAGTAGCGCTCCGGCGGTCGCGCCCGCCGAGCACGTAGCCACGGCCCGGGCGCTGGAACAGCAGGCGGCGCCGCTCCAGCCCCACAGACCGCTGCCAGCTGCTGCCTCAGGGCATCCACTCCCACGACCTCGGATGCCCCCCGCACCATCTCCAGGAGTTCAGCAAGGGCAGCCATGGCAGGAAGCAGCAGCAGCACTACGTCCTGGGACACAAAGATCTATCGACGAAAGGGAAGGTAAACAGCACACCCCCCTCTCTTATACCTCTCCCAACACCCCACCCCTTCCTTGCTCCCCCCCAATCCCCTTACAGCTCCCTACTACCAATCCTGTACTCCCACACATCCCCCATCCCATGCAAACCTATTAACCCTTTCCTAACCTTGCACCCTCCCGATCGTCATGGGGTCCATTCACCCCTATGGGGCTCACTGCCCTTCTATTCTAGAGGCGAGTTGAGTCTCTCTTATTTAACTTACATTAGCACAACGTATGGAGAATTTCTCCATCCTGTGAGATCATAGGTCAGATATAATATTTATTTAGAAACTGGCCCTATATAATTACCCCTATACATTAGAATAGGATAGATGCACAATACCTGCGGTTCAAGCACAGGAGCCAGAAGATATCAGTAGACATGAAGTCCCTTGCTCCACTCCCCTCCCGATGCGGAAAGGAGTAAAAACGGATTACTCCTTATTGTGATTATAACTTTTTTTTTCTGCATTCCAGCTTTTCTATATACGGTAATTGGATTATGTGGCTGCCGGAAGGTCTGTACAGTTTTCTTGTCTATCTAGATCATCCCCATTGTTTCTTGTGTAGACCACTTTATGGTTTTGAATGAGGTTTATGACCAGTGTCATTTACTTTCATCTGCGCATATGTACAGTCATATGAAAACGTTTGGGCACCCCTATTAATGTTAACCTTTTTTCTTTATAACAATTTGGGGTTTTGCAACAGCTATTTCAGTTTCATATATCTAATAACTGATGGACTGAGTAATATTTCTGGATTGAAATGAGGTTTATTGTACTAACAGAAAATGTGCAATCCGCACATCTGTCTGTCAGCCATGGCCACCAATAAGTGCGGCACAGCCACATGCCCAGGAGAGAGATGGATGGGAGACAAGCTGGGGAGGTGAGTGAGGCTGCTACCGGCTTCCCCTTCTTAATATCTCTAATGTGTCTGTGTGTGCATGTATGATGTGTATCTATGTATGTCAGTGTATATGACTGTGTATAGATTTGTCTATTTAGTTGTATTCTTGTGAATTTATTTTTTAAATATGTATATGTGCGTTTCTATGTGTGTATGGGGCCAACTGAGACTCTTTTGCCCAGGGCCCACAGAAACCTGCAGCCAGCCCTGGATGTACTGGAAGTTGTCAGTTCATGCAATACAAATGTGTATAGACTGACCTGACATTACAATTGATGTACTATGTACTGCTTGTGGTTCTGATTATGTATTGCTGTACCAATGAGGGTTTTGATGCTGTATTTCTGAACTGATTTGGTTATATGGATGTATTTCTGTGCCGCTGGTGAGTCTGATGATTAATTTCTGTACTGCTGGTGGTTGTGATGCTGTGTTTCTGTACTGTTGGGTGTTACAATACGCCTACGTCTGAGTAAATTAAACATTGACAAATCCCCAGGGCCAGATGGCATTCATCCACGAATATTGAGGGAATTGAGCTCCGTAATCGACAGACCGCTGTATCTCATCTTTTTAGACTCACTTGTAACAGGGTTGGTGCCTCAGGATTGGAGGATTGCTGATGTGGTACCGATATTTAAGAAAGGTAAGAGGGTAGATCCAGGCAACTACCATCCAGTAAGCCTGACATCAGTAGTATGCAAAGTTTTTGAGGGCATTTTAAGGGATGACATGCAAAAATATATTGCAGAAAATAATATGATAACTGACAAACAGCATGGATTCATGAAAGATAAGTTGTGTCTAACCAACCTGTTGGGGTTCTATGAGGGGGTAAGTTCAAACCTGGATATTGGTAATGCAGCTGATGTGATTTATTTGGACTTTGCAAAGGCATTGATACTGTACCACATAATAGCCTTATACTAAAGCTCCAGAAGCAAGGACTAGGGGACACAATATGCAACTGGGTAAGGAATTGGCTAAAAGATAGGAAACAAAGAGTAGTCATAAATGGTACATTCTCTAAATGGGCTATAGTCAGCAGTGGGGTGCCGCAGGGATCTGTGCTTGGACCGATTCTTTTTAATCTCTTTATTAATGACCTTGTGGATGGGATTGATAGTACAGTGTCAGTCTTTGCCGATGACACCAAACTATGTAGGATATTAAAAACTGACCTGGATAGTACAATATTACAAAAAGATCTGGATAAGATGTCAGAATGGGCAGATACTTGGCAAATGAGATTTAATGTTGATAAATGTAAAGTAATGCACCTAGGACGGAGTAATCCTATAGCTGCGTATACATTAAATGGAAGTAAACTCGGGACTACAGAACAGGAGAAGGACTTGGGTATTCTCATTACAAATCAGCTGAGCAGCAGCACTCAATGTCAAGCAGCAGCTGCTAAAGCAAACAAGATTCTAGGGTGTATAAAAAGAGAGATTAGATCCCGTGATCCCAACGTATTGTTACCCCTCTATAAATCACTTGTAAGGCCACATCTGGAATACGGGATCCAGTTTTGGGCTCCACATTTTAAAAAGGACATTCAGAAGCTAGAGTCAGTTCAAAGGCGGCTAACTAGACTACTACAAGGAATGGAAGGCCTCCCATATGATGACAGGTTGAAAAAGTTAGATATGTTTAGCTTAGAAAAAAGACGTCTCAGAGGAGATCTCATATATATGTATAAATACATGTGTGGTCAATATAAAGGACTGGCACATGACTTATTTCTTCCAAAGACAATACTAAGGACCAGGGGGCACTCACTGCGAGTGGAAGAAAAGCGATTCCAACAGCTAAATAGGAAAGGGTTCTTTACAGTTAGAGCGGTCAGACTGTGGAATGCCCTACCACAAGAGGTAGTAATGGCAGATACTATAACAGCTTTTAAAAAAGGGCTGGATGATTTCCTCAGTACACACAACATTGTTGGTTATAAATGACTTACTGACTAAATGTAGAACTGGTGGAGGAAGGTTGAACTAGATGGACCTAGGTCTTTTTTCAACCTAAGTAACTATGTAACTATGTAACAATTATGTATTTCTGTACCTCTGTTGGTTCTGGTGCTGTTATTAGCTCTGATCCTGTACACAAGTAACAATTCATAAATTGTAAGATTGGACAACCCCTTTACTTAGAATTGGGATACATTGCTTAATTGTATAAGTAAAGGGCTTGCCTAAGTTTGAGATTAAATTCTGCAATGACTCTAGGTGACCACAGGCTTCTGAATTCTCACAATGCATGCTCTGCACATTTTTGTGATTCTCCGGTGCCAGTGGCAAGAGTGGATGGTCATGTGAGCGCAAGTATGAGATTTTTATATTTCTGGCCACATTCTGATTTGACATGTCCAGCATCGCTCAATTCATTTTGAGAGAGGCCACGCATGTCTAGACAGCACGTGACCACATATATGTAAATCACATACTTGCAGTTTCATGACCTCCCACTCTGACCGTCGGCACCAGAGAATCCTGACAGTGGGCAGTGTGCGCACTGTGAGAATTCAGAAGTCTGCAGTCACATAGTAACTACAGATTTTCATCTCAAACCTGGATAACCCCATTACTTATAAAATTAAGCACTGTAGCCCAATCATAACAGCATGTAATATACTACCTGTCAGGATTCAGCTCTGCGTTTGGTTCAAGCAGTCATCATTTGGCCACTCCACTCATATGTGATTTTCATACTTGCATACGACAACTGGCTTTTCTTCATATGTTTCTCTTTGAACATTAAGCGAATTAAATTATTAAGAGCAGCTCGTCATCACTTGACTGTGAGTATGCAAATCACATATGAATGATTGGTCACATGGGGGGGCGCCAAACTAAAGTCTTGCCCCGGGTGCCAGAAAGCCTAGATACACCTCTGTCTCAAGAACAGAGGGATTTTTCATTCATAGAATACAGCTTGTTACTTAGGTGATCAGCCATCCTGTAGTCACAGGATGTTCATAACATCTCTGCAGTGATTCACCAGCAAAACGTATGGGAAAAAAAAATGCTGTGCGCACTATGCGGATTTTGACAGCTGCATGTTTTGCTGCGGGATTCCTCCAGCAAAAACAATTGCATGTCACTTCTTTTCCGCACGTCGCTGCGGCATGTCACTCCATTGACTGCAATGTAATCGTGAAATCCCGCAGGGAATAACGCAGGCAGCAAATTCTGTGCGGTTTATTGCGTTTTCCTGCATTATTCCCTCTGGTATTTCGCGGTTTGGGGGCATAATGTACATCGTTGCCTGCGGTTTGCAGGGAAGTGATGTCATTATGATAGGAAGAGGAAACAGAGCAGAGAATAAACACACACACATCACAGACACAGACATAGAATACACACATATCACACTCACACACAGACATATACAATACACATAGAAATCAAACGGACATATAGAAAAAAAAAACACGCGGGCTCCGCCGTATTTTTACCTTCCAGCCGAGGTAAACACACAGCGGCGGCCCAGTATTCTCAGGCTGGGGAGGGCGAGGAACAGGGTTAATGCCCGCAGCTTCCCGGGACTGTCGCATCCATTATGCGGCAGTACCGGAGTGTCCCCTGCTCTTCCAGATGCCGTGATGCGGTGGCTATCCAAGTAATAATGAGTTAAATGACAGCAGATCGCCGCCATTTAAGTCCAGGCTTGATCATGGCAGCGTCTATGTGACAGCTGACATGATCAACCTGTAAGTAAAGTGAATAAACACACACACCGAAAAAAAGCCCCTGTTTCACCCCTTTATTAACCCCCCCGAAACACACAGCTCCGGCGTAATCCACGTCCTGCGATGCTTGCATCCAGCCGCGACTGACACACTGCTGAATGCAGCCTCGCTACGAGACAGCAGAGGTAATTACCGGTCATTTCTCACGGCCGGTAATGTGAACACACTACCGACCGTGAGAAATGCAGTGTGTGCTCACAGGGACTCTATCGATCTATCCCTCTATCTATTCTTCTATCTGTCTATTTATCTATCTACTATCTATCTCAGAAGGAAATTACACTTTTTTTTTTTTCCAATGTGCTTTATTGCATTGAATGCATTAAAACACATGTACCAACCCGCACGTGGCAAAACCGCGGCAATACCGCGAACAATACTGCGGTAAAACCGCAGCAAACTGCATGCGGTTTTCGGGTGCGGTTTGCCGCGTTTTTTTAACGCGGGTGCGGTAATCTTTCAGACCCTGCGGAATTTTCTTAAGAAAATTCCGTTTTCAAGTGCGCACAGGGCCTTAGCTAGGAGCTTTGGAGAGCACTCAGTGACTATGCCGCTGATCTGAACTTTCAAATTTCAAAAATGCGCTGCTACTTGTTCGCTCCTGAAGATACATTTTGAGAACATTCCTTTTAAATCTGAAATCTTTTATTCTAGATCTGATCTCTATAAGAATCCTTGTGGATGTTTCTCCAGTAGAGAGGTCTCTGGAGATCAACTGAAACGTTTCCCTGGTACAGAAACCATCAGGAAAATTTCACATGATAAAAACCCATCTGGTATCTCAATGTAAAGAATTATGTCTTAAAGAAGAAAATCTTCTTAGTTACTTCCTCTCTTTGCTGCAGACATCATGGTCTCGAAAGTCCTAAAAGATGTGTACTTACATGTTATTTGCATAGCAAGTGCAGAAAAACTTAAAAAGGATGTCTCCTGGGTGGAAAAAAAAACCCCTTATATTCCTCCCATGCACTGAAACCGTTCCATTGATGTAGGTATTGTGTATCCCAATGTTCGTGACACTGCAGCGCTCATGTGACATAACAGCCAATCAGCAGCCGCTATGGGATGTTTCACATTTCCCTCGGATGAAACCCGGACGTGTGGGGGAGGTGTGAGCACTGCAGCCCTTTAATGACCACAGACTGGCTGCAGCGCTCATCTGACATAACACGAGCGCCAGGAGACCTAGTGATGACATCACTGAAACACCGCTGCTGCCGAAGGTGATTATAAGATACTAGAAGGTGGCCCGATTCTAACATATCGGGTAGTCTAGAATGTGTATGTAGGTTAGCAGATTGAATAATAAGGTAATGAATGGACTGGATGGGTTAGGTTTAATTTAGCATTCTTATAATTGTTTATTGTTTTTAGGTCAACATAATATAGTTGTTTATTGGTTTTAAAATGACAAACAACAGAAGGAACAGTTTTAATAGATGAGTCTAATGTTTAATGATGTCCATGGCTTGTAATGAAAGAAGGCCATAAACAGTGTAAAGTTAAGTAAAAATATGCTGATGCTGTGATGTGGCCCAATGAAATTTCTTTTCAAATTCAATTTGATATATTCTAGGGGTCAATTTTATCTCAAAAATATATGTTATAAACCCCAACATTTTTTTTTAAAAAAATTCCTTTATTATACCAAAAGCTAAACAGACTCATAGACATAAATACATACAATGTCTCAGCTGGATTCAACCAATAAGGGGGTAGATACATTGCAATATATAATTCATCCTTCTTTCACGATTCGATACCTATTTCCCCTCATCAAAAAATTCCTCAGAGGGAAAAATTGCAATTTTTCAAAGGCTTATATATACTTCATACCATTATTCACATTATATATATATTTTTTATAAATACCTATTAAACTCAATGTCACACAGTGGTTTAGGAGCTGAATACAGAGACAAAAAAATATTTTGTCTCTATATCTAGTTCCAACCCCTATCCAGTTTTTGAGACCATAAAAACACACTTATGATAATGTCATCCCTGGTCACTCTTTTTGATGTTTTTTGACAACTACTCGACATCCAAATCACATCCTCAACTGGTCAATTGAACAGAGGAAAAAACAGGGATAACTTTTTTAAAAAAAGCACATCCTGGAATACCCTAGGTTATTCCTAACAGAACCAACACCCAATATGTAGTGCAAACTCATCTACCGAACTGTTATTTTAGATACCATGCACCCTATAGAATGCCAAAGGTCATTCACCACAGAACAGAGACTTAATATCGGCCCGAGGCCATCATCTGAACTGTTAGAAAAAAGTTTTTTTCAGCAAAGCAACAAACACATATATGCCAAAGATAATACAAAATAAAAAGTCCAGTAACCATAATTTGTTCCTTAATAGGATTCTTGATAGATGAAATAGTTATCACATATCCACTTGAGATTGTCATATAAAATAATATCCTTCTTCATAGAGGTAGTTGATTTCAGACATGTCACAGGTTCCTTTTGGTAATGGTTAGACACTCTGTGCTTGATAGCTTCACAATCTTGGGATACAATTTACACCTTACACCTCGACGCGTTTCCCCCCTTGTATGGTAGAGCCAAAGGGTTCATCAGGAGGTTTTCTTGATCCATGAGTTTAATATCAATATTCAATATGGATCTAAAAGAGGAAGAGAGAAATATATACAATCTCTCAGTATAGATAAGAAACGCTTCCCAACATACACATAAGAAGACTACACCGTCAAGATCTTACTCAAAATGAGGCTATAAATGATCCCATTAGATACCAATTGCCCCATTCCGTATACATATTCCCTACATCAAAACAGGTCTACTCCTTACAAATAAAAAGGAGAGCACAAATATGTATGCATATATCTAAATCAGTAACCCCAAGAACAATCATATAGACCTAGTCAGTCAGCTGATTTTAAAAAAATACAATAGATATAGACAATGTCACTTACCCCAAAATCACCTCAGATAAAGTATGGTATGCCAAACCGGACCACTACAGCAATCGTTTAGGGGTCCAAGTAAGATGAGACAGTAGAAACTGGCAAAACGCCATGATAGCCTCCGTCCCAGAAAATCCCCAAATGAGGACACCAGCACGCCAACCAGCAACCATGCGGCAACCTTTTAAATGAGTGCGGGAGCCATTACATTTCCGGTCCCAGCCGCCTCCCATCATTCATTGCGACCGCGCACACGCGCAGTCATGTCATTCACCCTGCTTCATACACAAACCTGATGTCACTTCCCGTATATCTCATCAAAGCCACCGTGCTTGCGCAAACCTGCGCCAACCACGCAGCCGCCCATATTCTCAAAGCGGCATAATGAAGGTTCCCATAGCGCAGCGCCGCGCATGCGTCCAAAGTGTATACCTCATCAAAGCCACCGTGCTTGCGCCAACCACGCAGCCGCCCATATTCTCCAAGCGGCACCACGAAGGTTCCCATAGCGCAGCGCCGCGCATGCGCCCGAGGCATAAGATATAAACAGGCTGAATTCACCATGAAACAAAATTCCACATAGCAAAAGGGTCACAAATAGAGGCTTAATGCTTACTAACTGACTAGAATTTAAGGATATAGAAGAGAAAATGCTTAAAATAAAGGGGCCTTACTGCATACATATATTGATGTAGTAATTATAATTAATAAAGGGCCAATTCCAAAGAAAAGGGAGCATTCCTACCCCACCAACATTATTAAACCTACACTTTCCACCCCTCTCTTTACCAATTATTGACCTTTAGCTTACTAATATTATTGATAAAAACCAAACCCAATAATGGGGGTTTATATTATGAAGGTTATCATTCCATCTAACCTCCTCTAGTCTTTCCAATATCACCGGACCTACACTAAAGCCAGTAAAGGAAGAAAACACCCTCCCCCCCAGTGGAACCATCTCAAATCATCCCCAGATATATCACATCTGTCACGCTCCCGATGCCTCAGCACCGCTCCTTACCCACTGACCCGGTCGCACCATCCCGGCACCGCTCCGTGACCACTGATCCTGTCCACATGTCCACCAGTCATGGCTACCGCCCCCGCTCGTGCTCTCCTGTGTTCTGCTCCTGGTCTCAGGAGTCTGACTCTGACTAATGCCTCTGTATAGGACCAGGCCGCGCCCACTCTCCTGGTCTTATAGGCCCAGCACACCTGAAACAGGAAATGACATAGGGCTGTGCTGGGTATATAAGACTTGCCTTTCCATGTGGGCGGGGCCTGATCAACGTGTCTTGAAACTTAGTTTTGAAAGCTAGGTGCTCAGGTCCCCTTATGCTGTGTCCCGTTACCTGGACTCTTGCTTATCTTTTCTACCCGGCCACGCCAGTGCCCTGGAACCCCGAGACCCCAGTGACTGTGTTCTTCCCGTCCCCTGTGGGATACAGTTCCTGTTCCGGCCACGCTAGTGCTCCGGCTGCCATGTACTCTGCCCCTGGTGGGGTGCTCGGTCCAGAGGATCCACCTCCTGGGTCCACCAGTCCTCCCGGTCCTGACAGATTGATCAGGCCATGGATTCCGCCGGAGCACAAGCGTCTGAGCTGGCTGAACTACGCCAGGAACTGGTGCAACAGCGTGACACCTTACACCGCATACTGAAGTTCCTGACGTCTGTGGACAGCCGCTTGTATACATTACAGACCGCCGCTTCAACCTCGTCAACTCAGCGAACAGCGACTACGTCCGAACCCGTTGTCTCTGCGGCCTCGCAACTCCGCCTCGCTGCACGGCCTCGCTATGCTGGGGACCCCAAGAACTGCCGGGGGTTTTTGAACCAGTGCTCGCTGCACTTCAAATTACTCCCGCACCTCTTCGCTTCCGACCAAGCCAAGATAGCCTTTGTGATGTCCCACCTGGAAGGCGAGGCGTTGGCCTGGATAAATCCGTTGTGGGAGAACGAGGATCCGGTGACGACCGACATCCGGGAATTCCTTCAGGCTTTTCGAAGTACCTTTGATGAACCAGGACGCAGTACCGCGGTTACCTCCTCGCTCCTCCGGCTACGCCAAGGGACCCTAACGGTTGGCCAGTACGCCATCCAGTTCTGCACGCTTGCCTCCGAGCTAGGCTGGAACAATGAGGCCTTGACTGCCGCCTTCTGGGAGGGGCTCTCCGGTCGCATCAAGGACGAATTAGCCGGTCGTGACGTTCCCCGTACCCTGGATGCTTTGGTATCACTAGCCACCCGGATTGATCTCCGTTTTCAGGAACGGACCAAGGAGGTATCCCGAGAGAACCGACCAGTCCGTCACTCCTTTGTCCTGCAGAAGTCTACCGTTCCCCCGCCATTGCCTTCCTGTGATTCAAGTCCCGAACCTATGCAAATAGACCGGCTGAGCCAAGCCGAGCAACGCCGTGCAGAGCGACTCGCCCGGGGCCTGTGTTTCTATTGTGGAAGCGGTTCACATCTGCTCCGCTCTTGCCCTGAGAGGCCAGGAAGACCCCAAGTTCAAGGGATGGTGGGAACCGCCACCCTTGGTACCGGAATCCCCTCAGTCCCGGTTACACAGACTGTCCAGGTGACGACTGAGAAGACCCGGTTCACGGCAGAGGCTCACATTGATTCGGGGGCAGCGAGTAATTTCATACTACAAGCTACCGTGGACCGTTATCGGATACCGGTCATCCCGCTTGCAAAACCCCTCTGGTTCGCTTCTGTGGACGGAAAACCGTTATACGAACCCGTCGTATATACAACCGAACCCGTGAGACTCCGTGTTGGTGCTCTGCACACTGAGACTATCGCTTTATATGTCATTCCGAGAATGGCTCCCGCGCTTCTGCTGGGTCTGCCCTGGCTACAACTTCATGACCCTGACATCAGTTGGCGCTCTGGCGCAATCACTCGCTGGAGTCCCTCGTGCCATGATAACTGTCTACAGCCCGTTCCTCAGCCCCTGGCACCTGACCCTGTCATGTCGCAAGAAGAAGAGGAAACGACGCAGTCCAGCGTTGTACCACAACTCCTGTCTCTTGTACCTGTGGTGCCACCAGAACAAGAAGAGGAGTCGACGCAGTCCAGCGTCGTACCACAACTCCTGTCGCCTGAGTCCTTGGTACCACCGGGCCCTGAAGAAGAAACGACGCAGTCTAGCGTCGCTCCACCGTCCCTGGCTATTGAGACTTCGATGTTACCGACTACTGAGGATGTGACAATGTCCTGTACCCGGTCCGAGACGCCCGATCCGGTCGTCCACAACCCCGGTCCTACTTCTGTCTGTCCTCCGCTTCCCGTTGCCCCCGTTGCCACTACCGGTAGATCGTCGGCTAAACGTCGTGCGGCCAAGAAGGCGGTACGGGGTCAGCGGTCCTTCCCCGCCTTTGCGTTGGGTCCTGGTCCGGTGACTCGATCCGGGGTGCCCCTGGGGTACTGTGCACGGAGGGGGGGGCATAGAGGGGGGGGGTACTGTCATGCTCCCAATGCCTCAGCACCGCTCCTTACCCACTGACCCGGTCGCACCATCCCGGCACCGCTCCGTGACCACTGATCATGTCCACTAGTCATGGCTACCGCCCCCGCTCGTGCTCTCCTGTGTTCTGCTCCTGGTCTCAGGAGTCTGACTCTGACTAATGCCTCTGTATAGGACCAGGCCGCGCCCACTCTCCTGGTCTTATAGGCCCAGCACACCTGAAACAGGAAATGACATAGGGCTGTGCTGGGTATATAAGACTTGCCTTTCCATGTGGGCGGGGCCTGATCAACGTGTCTTGAAACTTAGTTTTGAAAGCTAGGTGCTCAGGTCCCCTTCTGCTGTGTCCCGTTACCTGGACTCTTGCTTATCTTTTCTACCCGGCCACGCCAGTGCCCTGGAACCCCGAGACCCCAGTGACTGTGTTCTTCCCGTCCCCTGTGGGACACAGTTCCTGTTCCGGCCACGCCAGTGCTCCGGCTGCCGTGTACTCTGCCCCTGGTGGGGTGCTCGGTCCAGAGGATCCACCTCCTGGGTCCACCAGTCCTCCCAGTCCTGACAACATCCCAATATACATCAATCCAGAAAACACCCATATGTTAGGTTTTCATTAAGACCCATTGGTTGTACCGACCCGAAACAAAAAATCCATTCCGTTTCTTTCCTAAGAATCTTATTGTCCCAATTCCCTCCTCTTTCACTTTGTATGATTACTTCTAGGACCTCAAATTTAAGTATGCCTGAGTCGCCTCCATGATTTTCCCAAATATGACAGGATATGGGGGTATTCCGTTTTGTCATGCTCCCCGTGTCCCAGCACCGCTCCTTACCCACTGATCCAGTCCATGTGTTCACCAGTCATGGCTGCCGCTCCCGCTCGTGCTCTCCTGTGTCCTGCTCCTGGTCTTATGAGTCTGACTCTGAGTATTAGCCACATGGTTCTGTATAGGACCAGGCCGCGCCCACTCTCCTGGTCTTATAGGCCCAGCACACCTGCAGCAGGAAATGACATGAGGCTGTGCTGGGTATATAAGACTGGCCTTTCCATGTGGGCGGGGCATCATCAATGTGTCTTGTAGCTAGTCTTATGAGCTAGGTGCTCAGGTCCCCTGGTACCGTGTCCTACTGACTTCTTGTCCTTGCACTCTGGTACCTTGCCTGTTTACATTACTGTCCTAAAGAACTCTGTGACTCTGGTGACCTGTTTATACTTGTCCCTGCCACGCCAGTGCTCCGGCTGCCGTGTGCCCTGCCCTCCGGTGGGGTGCAAGGTCCAGTGGATCCACCTCCTGGGCCCACCAGTACTCCCGGCCCTGACACGTTTGTGCCGGATATCCCCCAAATGATCCCCTATACGCCTTCGAAATTCACGTCGCGTTTTCCCAACATAGTTCTTTGGGCATGTACATGTTGCCACATATACTACCCCTTTTGTCAGGCAATTTGCAAAGTCCCTCAGAAAATACTTATTTCCTGTAGCTACACTGACCGAATACTTAGAAACATTAATCCAATCACAGAAGTGGCATCTACCACATCTAAAAGTGCCGCAAATCCGACGGTTCAGCCACGTCCCCTCCGATAGTGGTTTCTTATAGTGGCTATGCACCAATCGGTCTGCTAATGACCTACCTCTCCTGAAAGTTATCCTGGGGACCTCCGAGATATTATCTCCTATAGATTCATCCGCCTTCAAAATGCCCCAGTGTCTCCTCAAAATTCCAAAAATTCGTTCCGCCTGCACATTATAAGTACCAATAACCCTGATTTCATCCGGGTTAATTCTCTGTGTATTTGGGACTAGCAGGGAACTCCTCTGTTTATGGAGAGCATGTTGAAAAGCTCCATTCAGGGCCATCTCAGGATACCCTCTGTTTCTAAATCTTTCCCTCAAATTGGAAGCCTCCAATTTGAAAGAGTTAATCTCAGAACAGTTGCACCTTGCTCTAAGGTATTGTCCCTTTGGAATACCCTTCCGAAGGGGCAGGGGGTGATGACTCTCCCATCGCAATAAACTATTAGTTGATGTAGGTTTCCTAAATATGGTTGTGTGAATAGAGCCTTTCTCATCCAATGAGATAAGAAGATCAAGGAACGATATTTTCTGCTGGTCTATCTCGTATGTGAACCTTAGATTAAAACTATTCACACCTAGTTCCTCCACCATTTGCACAAATTCATCCCTAGTCCCAGTCCAGATCATCAAAACGTCGTCTATATATCTGTACCACGCACTTATCTTATCTTGCCACCATTTATATTCCCCAGAAAATACGACGGTTTCCTCCCACCAACCCAGGAGGAGATTTGCATAGCTGGGCGCACATGAGCAGCCCATCGCAGTCCCCCTGAGTTGATGGAAGTACTTACCGCCAAATAAAAAATAGTTATGGTGCAAGACAAATGACAGTAGATCGAGGAGAAAATCATTGTGCCGGCCGAAGTGGACGGCCCTCCCAGATAGATAGTATCGGACAGCTTGTAAATCCTTCTCATGCACGATACTAGTATATAGCGCCTCCACGTCGATCGACGCCAAGAACTTTCCCCGATCCACTGTCATCGCCTCCAATTTCAATAGAAGGTCTGATGTATCTCTTAAGTATGTGGACAGTGATACAACAAAAGGCCGCAATATTTTATCAACATAGATTCCGACGTTCTGACCAATCGAACCTATTCCGGCCACAATGGGCCTTCCCCTCAATGGTTCCACCCCCTTATGCAATTTTGGAAGTGCATAAAAGGTAGGCACCACCGGATGAGTAGGGACAAGGAACTTGTGCTCCTGGGCCGAGATTAAACCAGTATCCAAGGCTTCATCTATTAACACAACCAAATCCCTAAGAAACCGTTCAGTGGGATCAGTCTTGAGAATTCCATATGTATCATTATCCTTCAGGATTCTCATACACATGGAGTTATATTCTTCATGATCTAAAACAACAATGTTGCCCCCCTTGTCGGAGGACTTGAGGACAACATGTCTATTTTTCTCCAAACTCATCAATGCTTCCCATTCCACCTGACTAAGATTAGATGGCACATTACCATTATGAGGTCTCAGTCTTCCAAGATCCTTTTCAACTAGCTGCAGGAATAAGTCGATTTTACCATAGTCCCCAGAGGGAGGCATCTTAGTACTTTTTCTTTTTAAATCGGTAAAGGGACCCTTTCCTAATTCTGGCAATTCATCATTAACAAGATCCATCAAATCTCCAAAGACCTCTATATCCTCCTCCTCTACTCCCAGAGCAAGACACTGTTCCTTATTATTAGATTTTAAAAAAAAATTCCATTTCAATTTACGACAAAACAGATTTAGGTCTTTTACCCAGGTAAACAGGTTAAAAGGGGTGGTGGGTACAAATGAGAAGCCCTTCGATAGTAGTTGAATTTCCTCATTTGAAAGGTGCTGTCGACTCAGGTTGACAACTTGTCCTGAGTTTACTATATCTATTGTACTCGACCCTTGTTGAGTAAATTGTTGGGTACCTGCTGTCCTAAAAAAGGCAATGGTGCAGAGGAGGGTGAGGCAAAGGATGAGGCTATTACACCTCCAACCGCTCCTCCCCCCTCTGTCTGTATGTTGTTCCTTGTATTGCTCCTGGTCCTCACAGCTGGTCCCCATCTCTCTCTCTGGTCTCTCCAACCCCCTTTTCTATTCCGTCCACCCCTTCCCCTGTTGCCTGCTCTATAATTCCTATTTACTCCCTCCGAGTCTGATATATCAGTCTCAGATGATGACACTTCAAGGATATTTTTCGTTATTGTAGAAAAATTATAGGCCTTTTCAGTCTGGAACTCGCTATGATCTCTCTGAAATTGTGTATGTTTTCTGGATTTTAGTTGATTTTGATACCTTTCAATATCACCCTGCAAAATACTCTCCTTTTTATTAAACTCAGGGTTCGATTTAAAGCCTAGTGTTTTTTCAATCAAGGTATTCAAGGTCCTCTCTGCCTCCCTGAACAACTTCCTCTCTTCCTCCAAGAGCAATCCCATAAATCTCAAGGAAGAGGCTATCGACTCTGCCTGCCAGGCCTTCAACAGCTCCTTACTGCTTGCTCTTGGGGAGGGATTAATGTTGATACGTAATCCCTTAGGTACAATATTATTCTTGATATAATTCTCCAACCCCTTAATTTCCCACCAGGAGTTTAGATATTGTTTATAACAAGTAGTTAATTCCTTAAAGGTACCGCGAATATTGGGAGTAGTGTTGAAGGTAAGATGATCCCCCTGCAGAGAGAATACCTCCTCCGCCTCACTATCCCATGAAGTGATATTAATTGGCCCGGTCAAAAAGCTAGCCATACTATTTAATTTCTTTTCAAATTCAATTTGATATATTCCAGGGGTCAATTTTATCTCAAAAATATATGTTATAAACCCCAACTTTTTTTAAAAAAAAATCCTTTATTATACCAAAAGCTAAACAGACTCATAGACATAAATACATACAATGTCTCAGCTGGATTCAACCAATAAGGGGGTAGATACATTGCAATATATAATTCATCCTTCTTTCACGATTCGATACCTATTTCCCCTCATCAAAAAATTCCTCAGAGGGAAAAATTGCAATTTTTCAAAGGTTTATATATACTTCATACCATTATTCACATTATATATATATTTTTTATAAATACCTATTAAACTCACCGTCACACAGTGGTTTAGGAGCTGAATACAGAGACAAAAAAATATTTCGTCTCTATATCTAGTTCCAACCCCTATCCAGTTTTTGAGACCATAAAAACACACATAGGCTACATGCGCACGCTGCTTTTTTTCCTGCTTTTTTGCTGCTTTTTTGGCTGCAGTTTTGTCAGCAGAACTTTCTGACATCTGACTTCCCAGCAAAGTCTATGAGAAGTCAGATTTGTCATGCGCACATTGCAGTTTATTTGTCAGCGTTTTTTTTGTCAAAAGTTTGTGACAAAAAAAATGCACCATGTTCATTCTTCCTGCGTTTTTGTCAACATTTGTCACCCATTGAAATCAATGAGGGCATCAAAAACGCAGGAAAAATGCATGCTAATCAAAAGTGGTGCATTTTACCTGCCTTTTACCTGCGTTTTTGCTAGCAAAAACGCAGGTGATTTGTCAGGAAGTGAGGTCAAGCAAGTGGTCCCGTCCCGTCCTCCATGTGTTCCCCGAAGTACCGCTGTCCCCAGGGGAGATGATGTGGAGGACGGGACTATCAGCAGCTGAAAACATTGATTTTTCCCTCTTGCTGCTGCCGCCGCCGCTGGTAGTCCCGTCCTCCACGTGTTCCCCGAAGTACCACTGTCCCCAGCGTGCACGCACAGGGGAGATGATGTGGAGGACGGGACTATCAGCGGCAGCGGCGACAGCGAGAGGGAAAAATCAATGTTTTCAGCTGCCAACGTCCATCCCCCTCTCGCTGCCGCCGCCGCTGATAGTCCCGTCCTCCCCGAAGTACCGCGGTCCCCGCACAGGGGAGATGATGGACCCCTCTCACCGCCACCGCCGCCGCCGCTGAAAGTCCCGGGCTCCACGCTCCTGCCGCCGGCCGGCTCCACGCTCCTGCCGCCGGCCGGCTCCACGCTCCTGCCGCCGGCTCCACGCTCCTGCCGTCGGCTCCACGCTCCTGCCGCCGGCCGGCTCCACGCTCCTGCCGCCGGCTCCACGCTGTAGCGCGATCAGCTGAGCTGTCAGAGGTTACTCGCGGCCACCGCTGGATTCGGCGGTGGCCGCGGGTAACCTCGGTGACAGCTCAGCTGATCGCGCGGCTGTCTTCATTACCTGCGTGGAGGTGACCGGAGTGGCGGTGTCTTCTGCTGCTCCTGTCACCTCCATGCAGCAGAGCTGGATGCGACGCTGGAGGACTGTGGAGTACGCCGGACATGGAGGGTTTGTCGGGGTTAATAAATTGGTAATGAGGGAATGTGTTTGTGTTTTTTATTTCTAATAAAGGATTTTTTTCGGGTGTGTGTGTGTTTTTTTACTGTCACTTACAGATTAATCATGGAAGGTGTCTCATAGACGCCTGACATGATTAATCTAGGACTTATTGGCAGCTATGGGCTGCCAATAACTCCTTATTACCCCGATTTGCCAACGCACCAGGGTAAATCGGGAAGAGCCGGGTACAGCCCCAGAACTGTCGCATATAATGTATGCGGCAATTCTGGGCGGCTGCTGACTGATATTGTTAGGCTGGGGGGCTCCCCATAACGTGGGGCTCCCCATCCTGAGAATACCAGCCTTCAGCCGTATGGCTTTATCTGGCTGGCATTAAAATTGGGGGGGACCGCACGCCGTTTTTTTTAATTATTTATTTATTTCTAATTTTTTTTTTTTTCCAATTCAACAAGCTTTATGGGCTTGTTTGAACTGAAAAATACATGAAACAATTGTTGACAAAACTGCAGCCAAAAACGCACCAAAAAAGCAGCAAAACTGCACCAAAAAAGCACCTACATTTTTTGTGACATTTCCAGGCTCTCTCTGACAAGGTGCAGTTTTGGCTGCAGTTTTGGCTGCAGTTTGTGAACACGAAAAAGAAGCAGCGTGCGCATGTAGCCTTACAGTTCAAATGATGGCCTCGGGCCGATATTAAGTCTCTGTTCTGTGGTGAATGACCTTTGGCATTCTATAGGGTGCATGGTATCTAAAATCACAGTTCGGTAGATGAGTTTGCACTACATATTGGGTGTTGGTTCTGTTAGGAATAACCTAGGGTATTCCAGGATGTGCTTTTTTTAAAAAAGTTATCCCTGTTTTTTCCTCTGTTCAATTGACCAGTTGAGGATGTGATTTGGATGTCGAGTAGTTGTCAAAAAAACATCAAAAAGAGTGACCAGGGATGACATTATCATAAGTGTGTTTTTTTTGGTCTCAAAAACTGGATAGGGGTTGGAACTAGATATAGAGACGAAATATTTTTTTGTCTCTGTATTCAGCTCCTAAACCACTGTGTGACATTGAGTTTAATAGGTATTTATAAAAAATATATATATAATGTGAATAATAGTATGAAGTATATATAAACCTTTGAAAAATTGCAATTTTTCCCTCTGAGGAATTTTTTGATGAGGGGAAATAGATATCGAATCGTGAAAGAAGGATGAATTATATATTGCAATGTATCTACCCCCTTATTGGTTGAATCCAGCTGAGACATTGTATGTATTTATGTCTATGAGTCTGTTTAGCTTTTGGTATAATAAAGGAATTTTTTAAAACAAAGTTGGGGTTTATAACATATATTTTTGAGATAAAATTGACCCCTGGAATATATCAAATTGAATTTGAAAAGAAATTAAATAGTATGGCTAGCTTTTTGACCGGGCCAATTAATATCACTTCATGGGATAGTGAGGCGGAGGAGGTATTCTCTCTGCAGGGGGATCATCTTACCTTCAACACTATTCCCAATATTCGCGGTACCTTTAAGGAATTAACTACTTGTTAGAAACAATATCTAAACTCCTGGTGGGAAATTAAGGGGTTGGAGAATTATATCAAGAATAATATTGTACCTAAGGGATTACGTATCAACATTAATCCCTCCCCAAGAGCAAGCAGTAAGGAGCTGTTGAAGGCCTGGCAGGCAGAGTCGATAGCCTCTTCCTTGAGATTTATGGGATTGCTCTTGGAGGAAGAGAGGAAGTTGTTCAGGGAGGCAGAGAGGACCTTGAATACCTTGATTGAAAAAACACTAGGCTTTAAATCGAACCCTGAGTTTAATAAAAAGGAGAGTATTTTGCAGGGTGATATTGAAAGGTATCAAAATCAACTAAAATCCAGAAAACATACACAATTTCAGAGAGATCATAGCGAGTTCCAGACTGAAAAGGCCTATAATTTTTCTACAATAATGAAAAATATCCTTGAAGTGTCATCATCTGAGACTGATATATCAGACTCGGAGGGAGTAAATAGGAATTATAGAGCAGGCAACAGGGGAAGGGGTGGACGGAATAGAAAAGGGGGTTGGAGAGACCAGAGAGAGAGATGGGGACCAGCTGTGAGGACCAGGAGCAATACAAGGAACAACATACAGACAGAGGGGGGAGGAGCGGTTGGAGGTGTAATAGCCTCATCCTTTGCCTCACCCTCCTCTGCACCATTGCCTTTTTTAGGACAGCAGGTACCCAACAATTTACTCAACAAGGGTCGAGTACAATAGATATAGTAAACTCAGGACAAGTTGTCAACCTGAGTCGACAGCACCTTTCAAATGAGGAAATTCAACTACTATCGAAGGGCTTCTCATTTGTACCCACCACCCCTTTTAACCTGTTTACCTGGGTAAAAGACCTAAATCTGTTTTGTCGTAAATTGAAATGGAAATTTTTTTTAAATCTAATAATAAGGAACAGTGTCTTGCTCTGGGAGTAGAGGAGGAGGATATAGAGGTCTTTGGAGATTTGATAGATCTTGTTAATGATGAATTGCCAGAATTAGGAAAGGGTCCCTTTACCGATTTAAAAAGAAAAAGTACTAAGATGCCTCCCTCTGGGGACTATGGTAAAATCGACTTATTCCTGCAGCTAGTTGAAAAGGATCTTGGAAGACTGAGACCTCATAATGGTAATGTGCCATCTAATCTTAGTCAGGTGGAATGGGAAGCATTGATGAGTTTGGAGAAAAATAGACATGTTGTCCTCAAGTCCTCCGACAAGGGGGGCAACATTGTTGTTTTAGATCATGAAGAATATAACTCCATGTGTATGAGAATCCTGAAGGATAATGATACGTATGGAATTCTCAAGACTGATCCCACTGAACGGTTTCTTAGGGATTTGGTTGTGTTAATAGATGAAGCCTTGGATACTGGTTTAATCTCGGCCCAGGAGCACAAGTTCCTTGTCCCTACTCATCCGGTGGTGCCTACCTTTTATGCACTTCCAAAATTGCATAAGGGGGTGGAACCATTGAGGGGAAGGCCCATTGTGGCCGGAATAGGTTCGATTGGTCAGAACGTCGGAATCTATGTTGATAAAATATTGCGGCCTTTTGTTGTATCACTGTCCACATACTTAAGAGATACATCGGACCTTCTATTGAAATTGGAGGGGATGACAGTGGATCGGGGAACGTTCTTGGCGTCGATCGACGTGGAGGCGCTATATACTAGTATCGTGCATGAGAAGGATTTACAAGCTGTCCGACACTATCTATCTGGGAGGGCCGTCCACTTCGGCCGGCACAATGATTTTGTCCTCGATCTACTGTCATTTGTCTTGCACCATAACTATTTTTTATATGGCGGTAAGTACTTCCATCAACTCAGGGGGACTGCGATGGGCTGCTCATGTGCGCCCAGCTATGCAAATCTCCTCCTGGGTTGGTGGGAGGAAACCGTCGTATTTTCTGGGGAATATAAATGGTGGCAAGATAAGATAAGTGCGTGGTACAGATATATAGACGACGTTTTGATGATCTGGACTGGGACTAGGGATGAATTTGTGCAAATGGTGGAGGAACTAGGTGTGAATAGTTTTAATCTAAGGTTCACATACGAGATAGACCAGCAGAAAATATCGTTCCTTGATCTTCTTATCTCATTGGATGAGAAAGGCTCTATTCACACAACCATATTTAGGAAACCTACATCAACTAATAGTTTATTGCGATGGGAGAGTCATCACCCCCTGCCCCTTCGGAAGGGTATTCCAAAGGGACAATACCTTAGAGCAAGGCGCAACTGTTCTGAGATTAACTCTTTCAAATTGGAGGCTTCCAATTTGAGGGAAAGATTTAGAAACAGAGGGTATCCTGAGATGGCCCTGAATGGAGCTTTTCAACATGCTCTCCATAAACAGAGGAGTTCCCTGCTAGTCCCAAATACACAGAGAATTAACCCGGATGAAATCAGGGTTATTGGTACTTATAATGTGCAGGCGGAACGAATTTTTGGAATTTTGAGGAGACACTGGGGCATTTTGAAGGCGGATGAATCTATAGGAGATAATATCTCGGAGGTCCCCAGGATAACTTTCAGGAGAGGTAGGTCATTAGCAGACCGATTGGTGCATAGCCACTATAAGAAACCACTATCGGAGGGGACGTGGCTGAACCGTCGGATTTGCGGCACTTTTAGATGTGGTAGATGCCACTTCTGTGATTGGATTAATGTTTCTAAGTATTCGGTCAGTGTAGCTACAGGAAATAAGTATTTTCTGAGGGACTTTGCAAATTGCCTGACAAAAGGGGCAGTATATGTGGCAACATGTACATGCCCAAAGAACTATGTTGGGAAAACGCGACGTGAATTTCGAAGGCGTATAGGGGATCATTTGGGGGATATCCGGCACAAACGGGATACCCCCATATCCCGTCATATTTTGGAAAATCATGGAGGCGACTCAGGCATACTTAAATTTGAGGTCCTAGAAGTAATCATACAAAGTGAAAGAGGAGGGAATTGGGACAATAAGATTCTTAGGAAAGAAACGGAATGGATTTTTCGTTTGGGGTCGGTACAACCAATGGGTCTTAATGAAAACCTAACATATGGGTGTTTTCTGGATTGATGTATATTGGGATGTGATATATCTGGGGATGATTTGAGATGGTTCCACTGGGGGGGAGGGTGTTTTCTTCCTTTACTGGCTTTAGTGTAGGTCCGGTGATATTGGAAAGACTAGAGGAGGTTAGATGGAATGATAACCTTCATAATATAAACCCCCATTATTGGGTTTGGTTTTTATCAATAATATTAGTAAGCTAAAGGTCAATAATTGGTAAAGAGAGGGGTGGAAAGTGTAGGTTTAATAATGTTGGTGGGGTAGGAATGCTCCCTTTTCTTTGGAATTGGCCCTTTATAAATTATAATTACTACATCAATATATGTATGCAGTAAGGCCCCTTTATTTTAAGCATTTTCTCTTCTATATCCTTAAATTCTAGTCAGTTAGTAAGCATTAAGCCTCTATTTGTGACCCTTTTGCTATGTGGAATTTTGTTTCATGGTGAATTCAGCCTGTTTATATCTTATGCCTCGGGCGCATGCGCGGCGCTGCGCTATGGGAACCTTCGTGGTGCCGCTTGGAGAATATGGGCGGCTGCGTGGTTGGCGCAAGCGCGGTGGCTTTGATGAGGCATACGCTTTGGACGCATGCGCGGCGCTGCGCTATGGGAACCTTCGTTATGCCGCTTTGAGAATATGGGCGGCTGCGTGGTTGGCGCAGGTTTGCGCAAGCGCGGTGGCTTTGATGAGATATACGGGAAGTGACATCAGGTTTGTGTATGAAGCAGGGTGAATGACGTGACTGCGCGTGAGCGCGGTCGCAATGAATGATGGGAGGCGGCTGGGACCGGAAATGTAATGGCTCCCGCACTCATTTAAAAGGTTGCCGCATGGTTGCTGGTTGGCGTGCTGGTGTCCTCATTTGGGGATTTTCTGGGACGGAGGCTATCATGGCGTTTTGCCAGTTTCTACTGTCTCATCTTACTTGGACCCCTAAACGATTGCTGTAGTGGCCCGTTTTGGCATACCATACTTTATCTGAGGTGATTTTGGGGTAAGTGACATTGTCTATATCTATTGTATTTTTTTAAAATCAGCTGACTGACTAGGTCTATATGATTGTTCTTGGGGTTACTGATTTAGATATATGCATACATATTTGTCCTCTCCCTTTTATTTGTAAGGAGTAGACCTGTTTTGATGTAGGGAATATGTATACGGAATGGGGCAATTGGTATCTAATGGGATCATTTATAGCCTCATTTTGAGTAAGATCTTGACGGTGTAGTCTTCTTATGTGTATGTTGGGAAGCGTTTCTTATCTATACTGAGAGATTGTATATATTTCTCTCTTCCTCTTTTAGATCCATATTGAATATTGATATTAAACTCATGGATCAATAAAACCTCCTGATGAACCCTTTGGCTCTACCATACAAGGGGGGAAACGCGTCGAGGTGTAAGGTGTAAATTGTATCCCAAGATTGTGAAGCTATCAAGCACAGAGTGTCTAACCATTACCAAAAGGAACCTGTGACATGTCTGAAATCAACTACCTCTATGAAGAAGGATATTATTTTATATGACAATCTCAAGTGGATATGTGATAAATATTTCATCTATCAAGAATCCTATTAAGGAACAAATTATGGTTACTGGACTTTTTATTTTGTATTATCTTTGGCATATATGTGTTTGTTGCTTTGCTGAAAAAAACTTTTTTCTAACAGTTCAGATGATGGCCTCGGGCCGATATTAAGTCTCTGTTCTGTAGTGAATGACCTTTGGCATTCTATAGGGTGCATGGTATCTAAAATAACAGTTCGGTAGATGAGTTTGCACTACATATTGGGTGTTGGTTCTGTTAGGAATAACCTAGGGTATTCCAGGATGTGCTTTTTTTAAAAAAGTTATCCCTGTTTTTTCCTCTGTTCAATTGACCAGTTGAGGATGTGATTTGGATGTCGAGTAGTTGTCAAAAAAACATCAAAAAGAGTGACCAGGGATGACATTATCATAAGTGTGTTTTTATGGTCTCAAAAACTGGATAGGGGTTGGAACTAGATATAGAGACGAAATATTTTTTTGTCTCTGTATTCAGCTCCTAAACCACTGTGTGACGGTGAGTTTAATAGGTATTTATAAAAAATATATATAATGTGAATAATGGTATGAAGTATATATAAACCTTTGAAAAATTGCAATTTTTCCCTCTGAGGAATTTTTTGATGAGGGGAAATAGGTATCGAATCGTGAAAGAAGGATGAATTATATAATTATAATACAATTGAAGAATTGATTTACAGGCATGGTAAATTAACCCACCTATTCATCACAAAGGACAATGAATCTGCAAAACATAAATCAGGTACATTCTTCCTCATGTGCCTCGATTTCATGCAGAACGTTGTTATTTATCAGCCATGCAATAAGATGTCTCTGTGTATCAGCACAGATAAAGTGTGTGGGTAATAACCATAATCTGTGAGAACTGCTAGTAAAAGGTTAATCTTCTTCTGTATGATGTAGCTGATTGTAAAAGGTTTTTTTAAGTCTCTCCCTAAATTCACAAAGTACTGCTCTCCAGTGTTTCCATTCTGCACTTTCCCAAGCTCCCCTCACTTAGTGGTATCTCCCAGCTCAGAAGCAGGAAGTCTCACACAGCTGTTATAATAGTGAGACAGTGAAATATTCTAATTCAATCTCCCTGTCATAAAAGGCCAGAGCTTTCATCACTGAACTAGACAGGATTTATTAGTTTTACTATTTATGTATACTGCTCAAAAAATAAAGGGAACACTTAAAGTATATATTGGAGAAATCAATGCATTAGAAGTAGTACCATCCGATTATCACCATATACTTCAGTGATGCTACACATTAACATTGTAAACTGTTAAAAGAATTATACTTCTAAGTAAAAAGAGAAGAATCACCAATACGTAACATACTGTTACAACCCCAATTCTAAAAAAACTTGAGACTGGGTAATATGGAAAGAAAACAAGAATGCAATGATTTGAAGGGAATCGGCCAGCAGGTTTTTGCTAGGTGATCTGAAGGCACCATGCTGCAAGGGTTAAAATAGAGAATTTGGGGATACCTGTGTTGTCAAAGTGCCACCTGTTGTTTATTTGGTATGTTTGTTTAAGCAGCAGCACACTTATCATTGCTGGACTACAATGTCATGCCCACGGCAGGGCAGTCCGGCATGCAATCTCCTCTGATTGACAAACTCATGGACCGCCAGAGCCTGGTGTGGGCCGGACAGCTCTCTGAGCTCTGCTGTGTTTCTAAATCTAAGTGACACATCGTTGGATTCAGGATCTCTTTTCCTACATCATACTGTTCTCTGATGAAGTAGAAAAAAACCCGTGGACAGATTTCTTTTATTGATTTGGAAAATTCTTGTTGACAAGTTTTATTCACAATACTACATAGGACACATATCGACAGGTGAAAGTTAGACATTTCTGTATTTCATTTGATAAAATTAACCAATTTAGAAATTAATGGCAGCAACACATGTCAAAATGTTGGGACAGGGACATGTCTTCCATTGTGTAGCATCCCCTCTTCTTATTAAAAGTCTGCACAGTTCTGTGAAATGAGACCAATTGCTGGAGATTTTGGAGCAGAATGTTGTACTGCCGCCTTCTTGTCCAGTGTTAAATTCTAGCTGCTCAACAGTCCTGGGTCTTCTTTGCTGGATCATTTGTTCCATAACGCAACATTTTTTTCCAATGGTGTAAGATCTTGACTGCAGGCGGACAGGTAATCATCTGAACTCCTCTGTCAAGCCATGCTGTTGTGATGAATGCAGCATGTGGTTTGACATTGTGTTGTTGAAATAAGCAATATCTTCTCTGAAATAGATGTCTGAATGTTTGTTCTAAAAACTCAATCTAATTGATAATAACTTTGAAAGTGAAGCTAGATGGTCAGAGGGCCCATAGATCACAAGCATCCAATATTAACCATCGGCCTTGTGCACATGTATTTCTCCAGAATCTCTGAATCAATTGATATTATGTACTGTAGATGGTGTGATATTCAAACTCTTTGAAATTTTACGTGGAGGAAAATTATTCTGAAATTGTTCCACAATTCTTAGCCAGATTGTTGAACCTCTGACCATCTTTGCTTATGAGAGACTCTGCTTCTCTAACATGCTCTTTTCATGCAGTCATGTGACTTATCTTTTGACTCTCCAGTTGTTTTACATTAATACTAATTACTCTTGCAGCTTTTTGTTAACCCCAAACAGTCATAACTTTTTGGAGATGTGTTGCTGTCATCACTTTCTTAAGAGTTACCGTAATTCATTCAAACTATACAGAAATATGTCTTTCAACTTTTGATCTGTGTTCCATTCCTTTATGAATAAAATATGGCTATAAAAGATTTCCAAATTATTGCATTCTTGTTTCCTTTACATTTCAGACTACTCCAATTTTTTGCGACTTGGAGTTTTACTTATTCCAATTGCATTTAACATACAGCTAGGAGGAATGTGGAATAGTTTAAATATGGACAACAGTGGTTTCATGCTCAACACATGTTTCTTACTGTTATTTTCTGGGACGGGACAGGGAAGAAGTGTGTCTTAAGCATGAAAGGCTATTGTCCATGTGTAAACTATTCCACATGCCTCCTTATTGCCTTTACATGCAATGGGAGTAAAGTAACAGAATTTTAGTCATTGGGGATTGTAACATTTATCTTTGTACTTTTGGGCTAATGAGTGTCTGAATGAAGTCATTCCTTGTGGGAGAAGTCATTTAAGGTCCTTAATGCTGAATTTCTTGCCAAATAGGACAAGACTCAGGAAGGATTATACTCATTGTGCCATGTTTTTTCAGAAATGAGAGTGATGAATATTATCTGGACCTTTTTTGTGCTGCCCTTTTTCCCCAGCTCATCCTTTTTAATGTTTTTCAGAAAGCAACAGTCTTCCAAAGATAGTGGATGAACCTGCCAAATGGAAGCTCGTTGGCTTCTGTTCAATAGAACATCTATACAATAGATTCTTCCCAAACAGGGTGAAGACTATGTCTGGAAATCTCCATGGTACAAAGCTTTTTAACTTCCTAAGTTTTTAGCTAGCAAAACAGCACTGATAGCATCCAACAGCTGTTTACATGACAGGTGCCCTCAATGTTCTACCAGACAGACCAAAGACTTTACAGTATCAAGACAGTCGTATCTAAACATAGATGTTTTCCAGAACATCACAGCTTATTGAGGAGTTCTAAAGGTGGCCCTAACAAATAACAAAAGTGAATACCAAGTGTCTGAAATTCTGTTCCTTCAACAAGCAAGACAATCCTCTAGAAGTGAATGCCATGTCAATACTCTGGAGGTCCAAATTGCTGTTGGCTACAGATTTCAATGATTTAGTGGTTTCTATTCAAAATTCAATAGAATCATACAATAGCAATAATTGAATATTGTCACAGAAGAATCTGGTTTATGCAAATAATTTAGATTACCAGTGGTCATCTCTCCAAACAGACAAGACTTGATGTGTCAGAGCTTTAAACTCTTCTGTAGTATCTTGAGAATCAGACTGGTGTCCTGGAGGTTCTTAGAGCCCTTCAGATAACCAAGAGTCTTCAAGAGCCTGTTAATTATTCTAAAGGCCCCGTGACACACAATGGGATTGCTAACGAGATTGTTGCTGAGTCACAGTTTCTGTGACGCTTTAACGATCCCGTTAGCGATCTCGTTATGTGTGACACCTACCAGCAATTAGGCCCCTGCTGTGAGATTGCTAGTCGTTGCCTAATGGTCAGGACCATATTCTTCAAAGGCGATGTACTGCTGGGCAGGATACATCGCTGTGTTTGACACTGTGGGACAGGGTCCCAGTGACTGCCGAGATCGTTATGTTGAGGAGGACCTTTCCATCAAATACTTAATTAACCTCTTGACAAGGGATTTTCATATCCGACTGTGTCTGGTGTGAATTCTTTTATGCATGCACTTGGCCCATATAAATTCGGCCAGGCAGTAGGCAACTAGTGATCTCTGGTTAAGAGTTCACCTTAACATTATTGGCGCCCAACGTGGGGCCAATAGACGGAGACTCCTGAAATCCTGATGAACCAGCAACTGGAATGGCATGATGTGCTGGATACCCCAGGAATTTGATCACTTCCTAACAAGAGTACGGTAGGTCTGCTGATTTTTCATAATCTGTAGTCTTCCCATGGTCTCGGGGATTGTGTGGCACTGATTGCCTGACTGTGTCCGGTTTTTTGGGGTATCTGTTGACGGGCAGACGGGTCTCATGGCTATTGGCCATATTAATCTCGGAAGAACCGTCACATATTCAGTTGCCTGCTGCCTGTTGTGTATTTGTGAAGAGAGCATGTGGGTTTGTGAGTGGTGTCTGTAAAACGTGTAAAGTATATGGTTTGTGGTTGCCTGTGATACGGTTTGTGGTTTTTGTAGTGCCAAGCTCAGACTGAGTGCAGAGCCTTTTTTGTAGTGCCAAGCTCAGACTGAGTGCAGAGCCTTTTTTGTAGTGCAAACCTCAGACTGAGTGCAGAGCTTTTTGTAGTGCCAAGCTCAGACTGAGTGCAGAGCCAGATGTAAGTGCCAAGATCAGCTAGACTTAAGTGCAGAGCCATATTTAAGGGCCCAGCTTGGCTAGACTGAGTGCAGAGCCTTACGTTATACATAAATCTAACCTTTTTAAAGTGTTTTCCTGGAGTGAATCGGCTGGTATAGACACCTTGTAGCCAGGGGTGACACCATTGGCGTTTTTATGAATTACGGACCATGTAGAAACTGGGCAGGGACACCGTGACGAGGCGCCTGCTGCAGACTTAGCGAAACTTTACTTAGTGTTTCAGTTGTGTGTCAGTTGTGCGTCATCTCCCCCTGTCTTTTTGCTTGTTTGGTGTTGTTTATCTTGAGAGAAAGATGGAGAAATTGGTGCAGATGCGTCTAGTTGTGGTCGGAAAAATCCGGATGAGAGTGGACTTTGTTGGGATGTGGGGACTCTAGGCCGCAATCATGTGATAAACTATGTGTTATTAATGGTGGCAGCAATTTTAGATCAGATTTTAAAATGGTGGATGTAGCACATGGTGTCTGAGGCAAGCATGGTTTAAACAAAGAAAAGGTCGGCGGATGTGTGAAGAAGACCATGTGCTCTGTAAATGTATGAACAATGGATTAGATGGAGTACTATATACTTGGACAGAGACAAAAAAAAAAAAAAAGTGTTTTTAACTGTAGTTGGACCAGGACTGTGGATATCTGAATATGTGTATATATGATATATATAAATGTATGTGTGTGTATGTATAAAACACAGACTATAGAATATAGGGGGAAATACTTGAGAAAAAAAAATCAGTTTACCTTCCCCTTCCCCCCACCTGATGCTGCAATCCCAACAAAGAGAAGGAAATCACGTGCTGTGGGGCCATTTTCTATAGGCCTCAGTGCAGCTGACAAAACTGCAGCCACTGTGTAACATATGAAGTGTTAGTAAAAGTTTATAGTACTAAAAGATGGAATATTGAATGATTGGGTAGTTGTGGAAGACACTTAATACAGATACAGTATGCAGGTTGGATTGAGTCAGGACAGTCAAAGGGAGGAATGTCTTATTAATTAGTAAGCAATAAAATAAGAGAAAAACCTTAAAATAACGTACCTTTGCGGCAGATGTCATGATAAATAATACATATTCCAATTATGAATGTGGCGAATAATCCTGAGACTTGAATGTTTTTTTAAAAAAAAATAATTAAATAGATAAATACATCCATGGGAAAAGAGGTCGCAATGTTGAGTTGTCTTGCAGAAAGGAAAATAAATAAATAAATAAATACATAATAATAAAAAAAAAATCCAACAGAAGGAGGGAGATATCACTTGTGTCCAGGGAAAATGAACAGTGTGCCTCTGGCTTATGGGAGAAGGAGCAATCTTTAGAAGAAGAAAAAAAAAACCTGCGGAACAGGATTCTTATCTCACTTTGCAGTGGGATATTTTGAGTCAGCTGTGAAACAAGCAGGCCAAACATGGGGGGGGAGGTTCCACATTTAATTCATTGTAAAGTGTATCAGAAAACATTATTGAAACTAGTTTTTTATTTTACTAATTTTATCCCAAATAAATAAAAGTTAACTGTGGACATGTTTAGATTCATTGATAGCTTTTCAAGCATAGAAGTCTGTTAGATCATTTTTCTATGGCAAATCAACATTTTGTTTTCCCACATGGCCAGTTTATTTGTTCTAGATTCTTTTATCCCTTCAAGTTATAGGACAGTTTCAAAGAGATGCTGATAATCTCCTCAATGTTTCAAATATGAACACCTCTACATCCAATATCCAGAGGTTGTGCTACGTTATTATTATAGTTATTATTAATAATAATAATAATAATAATTTATTAATAATTACAATAATTTGATTTAAGGAATGTGGATGATTTATGGAATTCTGTGTTCTATATTTAATGTATTGAATAATCTGCTTTCTTTTTATAGAAAGAATGATTGCAATGCAGATTTCTGTGGTCCAAGCAAAGGTTATAAAAGCCATTGAAAGGGTTTTCCATTATTAAGTTACAGATAAAAACAATATTTCTGGTGTTCCCAATTAGGTACAATCTATACAATGTGACTTTCATGCCTAAATGTAGAGCTCCGGGGCCACACACTTTTTGAATCTAATTATGTTTTAGATAATAGATTCAAAAAGGGGGGGGGAGATGATGTGGAAAATCACATATTATTTAAGGTCTTAATTTGTTCATCAATTGAGTTTTTCTATTAAGTTTTCTTTATATTTTTATCTGTAAGGAGGATACAGCAGACAGACATATATCTCATGATTGCTCTGATGTAACAATAATTGTCAGGTTTTGAACATGTCTCAAATGAGCCCATTGCTAATGCAGATTTTGAGTTTTTCTGTAGATGGATCCAGATACCAAGATGCTGGTTGATTCTACACTGGATATGCTGAGGTTACACAACATGAGGTAATAAAAATCGAACCACTCACTCCTCTCCCATCGGAATAGGAGAACGAGATGAAGATTTGCGATCACTGTGGTTCGTAGAGCGGAGGGGGGTAAGATAGTAAAATGTGGATTGTGACGTGATAAACCTATAAAGACCATAGAGTGGGTATGAGCCCAGATGGAGGCGCTCTCCTGTTATTAAAACGAGCCGGTGACTGATGGAGCAGACAACAAAGAAGCAGTGAATGGGCCTAGAGTTGAGAGTCCTTATACAAAACAGACCAGTACCTCGGTGGCTCCTGTCACGTCGTCCGTGACATCTGTCACTCCTTGTGTTCTTAAATCCTTACAGGAACAAGCAATTCAGCAAGGAACGGAGTGTGAGACGCAGGGAGCCAGTGACTGAGGAAGGTCTGTGGATGAAGGGTGGTAAGCTTTCTCTGCCATGAGCACTCTACTCCTAATGGCCCAGGTAACCAATCAACACGAGACAAAGAGTGAGGTGGTGGACAAGATATGGGCGGCACCACTGCTTCAGTACCCAGGTGGCCAGACACATCCAGTCTTGTAAGATGTGTCTATTAAGGTAGAAAAACTGTAAAGACCTCGTAGAAACCCCCCCCCTCATCCGCTCTACTGCTCCGGTGATTGCAGATTAGTCATATACATCTACGATGAGTAGGTTTATATGAGTTTTGTGCGTGTTGTGTGAATTTCTTTTCAGGTCTGCTGTGAAACATATCCAGTATGGAAAACATTACTGCTGAAAAACTCATAATGCTGGTGGTATGTAAAAATGGAGTTCTTAAAAAGCGGTAAAAGTACATGTTCTATAGCAGAGGTCATTATAGAGATCTTACAGTACCTGGGGATGCCCCTGATGAACCCTGTCTGCCATTATGAAGAGGGGAGAAACGCGTTGGTTCTTTCATGCTGAGCGTCTGACAAATATGCGTTATTTTTATTAGCCTGAGTGTGAATTGTACAGTGGAGGGTCTGTGATTGGACGAGATCTCCTCATGACTTTACCTGGCCTTATTATTATATTTATACAGTGGGTACATGTTATACATGTGAGATATTTAATTTATTTTAGGGTTTGGTCCTTGAATTTTCTGTATCATATTGATTTAAGCTACCAAACAGCTATGTAAATACAGAGTGTGAATATGTAATCTTTGGGAATGAATTGGATATATATAATTGCATATTGACGTATCTTTATCCCCGGTATCTCACGGTTTCTATATTCCCTCACTGACATTAGCAGCACGTATTAGCTTAGCAGTGTAGAGATAGGGAGGGTGAGTGGGGGCACCAATCCGCCTTATAGGGTGCCGACCTCCACTGCGAGGTAGGGAGAGTTTAGGGCTATTGCGCCAATCCCTGCCTCTCCTTTATTGGAATATCTAATTGGGTCTATAGTCACATGGGTATATGTTGTCTGGAATTTTAATGATTATAACATAAAAATGTAACGATCCCCAAGATAATGGTGGATGCTGGCAAATCATGTAACAAATGTTCGTTTTCCTTTTCCTTAATAATTCGATCTTTACATAAGATATTTTTGGTTTAGTACCTAGAACGTGATTATATTTCTCACAGATACTGCAGATACAGTGTGATATCCTGACCAGTGATGTATGAGCCTTATATACAAATGCCTGTATAGTGTGTTAAACATGTGTACCCTCCAATTCCAGATCCTAAATCAGTGTTAGGAGCACGTGGTCTCAAGCCAGGAGACTGGATGACCCTAAAAAAGACAAGTCAAAATGATCCGTGAGTCAGAATCAGGTGGACCGATCCAGCTTTTCCCAACCACAGCAACTTCTATGAAGCTTGAGGGAAAACCCATCTGGAGACAACAGCCATCGTACCAGCAGAATTAGGGTCACAACACACATAGTGCTGGATTATCTGACATAGAACCTCATGGAGAATTTCTAGATTGGGGCTGCTACATGGGAAATAACTATGATAAGGGAACAATGCGTACAGGAACATTACACATATAAGGGCTCATGGTGGGAAAAACATTATCTGACATGAACCAGCTCATTAGTTTAAGGATGTAAGTGACATTTTAAGGGTAACACACACTTGCAGGTAACTGGTATTGTCTTATTTGTTGGTATTTGAAGCCGTAAAAGTGCTACTCTGTGTTACTGAAGGTAATCGGATCCATGCGTAAGGGAAATCTTGTTAAAAGCCTCCTGGTGGTAGATTATGGACACGAGAAAAGAAGAGATCCATTAGTGTTGTGATACAATCAGGTGTATTCAGGTAGAAAAGTCTCGAAGACGCGGACAGCACTCAGATGTTGACTGAGTATCAGTCTTTCAGAAACAGTAATGCTAAAAGCTGCAGCATAACAGTAAAAAGCTTATTCTTACAATTTCCTTACTCTTTCTTATCGATTAATCTCAAAATCTTCGGTATTAAATAGTCTGTTCTAAGGACTGGGACGTTACCTGTGCCTCTGTGAACTGTGTGTGCGGGATGTGATCAATTCTCTGATCAACAGTCTGTACCAGCGGGGGCAAAGGCTTAGCATTGCTCGTATAGCGGGCAGCAAAAAGAAAAGAGTTGCAGCCAGGTATTGGAGACTGATGGGTTAGGAGTAGGGTCAGAAGGTTAATAAAGTATTTAGGGGGGACTGTTGAGGAGGACCTTTCCATCAAATACTTAATTAACCTGTTGACAAGGGATTGTGGGAAATATGTCGATTTTCCTTACATAATTCAGGTTTCAGATCATACACATGACACAGATATAAAGATGGCTGGCATTTCCTGTTCACCAAACCTTGCTTGGAATGCAAGGAATGTCCAGATGAAAGAAGACCACCATATAAGGGAAGACCCCTGGTCAAGCTAGAAGACCAACCCACAGATCAGATGACATCACAGACCAAACCATCAGCATGGATCCACTAAATGACGTCCCTCCCATCACCATGGTTTCATCCACTGGAGTCAGACTCGCCCATCAACAGCAACACGGATCTCCCCATTGGCTAGCTCATGAACTGTCCCACTAAATGTGCATATCTGAACTTGTGTACGCCCCTAGCCTATATCAAGAGGACGCATGCTCTTCCCTGTTCTGTTTGGTGCCATCTTTACTGTGACCAAGAAAAGATTTCATATCCGACTGTGTCTGGTGTGGATTCTTTTATGCATGCACTTGGCCCATATCAATTCGGCCAGGCAGTAGGCAACTAGTGATCTCTGGTTAAGAGTTCACCTTAACAGTTATACAGGTAGCTACTGTGACCTATATCGTTACTGAGTCGTTGGTAAGGTCTGACTGTTTGACATCTCACCAGCGACCTCCCAGCGACTTACCAGCGATCCTTATCAGGTGGAATCGTTGTCTGGATCGCTGGTAAGTCGTTGTGTGACTGGGCCTTTAGTCATTCTAGAGGACGATCAGGGGTAATAATGCTGCTGTACAGGTGTGAAATAATTTTCCAGGATTCATCTTCTACTATAGCTGTCCTGAAACGTCTTCACCCTCAGATCTCGCTTCCACTTGTGTTTAAAACGGACGAGTGCAATCTGATAAAAAATTGGATTGTACTCGCACTAATGTAATTCAATGAAGCAGTGTGAGGTTTTCATAAGCTGGAATCAGGATCAGGAAAATATCACAGCATGCTGCGTAAAATGGCCGAGACTCACCAATGCAAGTCAATGGGTGCGAGAAAAAAAAAATCGCATGGCATATGGATCATACGTGTGCCGTGCAATTTTCATTTCTCACACCCATGGACTTGCATTGGAGAGTCTTGGCCACCTTATGCACATATCACATAAAGTTCCCAGCCAGAACTCAACTGGCAACCAATAAAATGAAAAAAAAAAAATCTATATCGATAGATACAGTGCATTGCGAAAGTATTCAGCCTCCTTGAATTTTTCAACCTTTTCCCACATTTCAGGCTTCAAACATAAAGATAAAAAAATTAATTTTCTGGTGAAGAATCAACAACAAGTGGGACACAATTGTGAAGTTGAACGATATTGCTTATTTTAAATTTTTGTAAAAAATAAATAACTGAAAAGTGGGGCGTGCAATATTATTCGGCCCCTTTACTTTCAGTGCAGCAAACTCACTCCAGAAGTTCATTGAGGATCTCTGAATGATCCAATGTTGTCCTAAATAACTGATGATGATAAATATAAGCCACCTGTGTGTAATCAAGTCTCCCTATAAATGCACCTGCTCTGTGATAGTCTCAGTGTTCTGTTTAAAGCACAGAGAGCATCATGAAGACCAAGGAACACAACAGGCAGGTCCGTGATACTGTTGTGGAGAAGTTTAAAGCCGGATTTGGTTGCAAAAAGATTTCCAAAACTTTAAACATCTCAAGAAGCACTTTGCAAGCAATCATATTAAAATGGAAGGAGTATCATACCACTGCAAATCTAACAAGACCCAGCCGTCTCTCAAACATTTCATGTCAAACAAGGAGAAGACTGATCAGAGATGCAGCCAAGAGGCCTATGATCACTCTGGATGAACTGCAGAGATCTACAGCTGAGGTGGGAGAGTCTGTCCATAGGACAACAATCAGTCGTACACTACACAAATCTGGCCTTTCTAGAAGAGTGGCAAGAAGAAAGCCATTTCTCAAAGATATCCATAAAAAGTGTTGTTTAATGTTTGCCACAAGCCACCTGGGAGACACACCAAACATGTGGAAGAAGGTGCTCTGTTCAGATGAAACCAAAATCGAACTTTTTGGGCACAAAGCCAAACGATATGTTTGGCGTAAAAGCAACACAGCTCATCACCCTGAACACACCATCCCCACTGTCAAACATGGTGGTGGCAGCATTACGGTTTGGGTCTGCTTTGCTTTAGCAGGGACAGGGAAGATGGTTGGAGCCAAATACAGGACCATTCTTGAAGACAACCTGTTGGAGTCTGTAAAAGACCTGAGACTGGGACGGAGATTTGTCTTTCAACAAAACAATTGTCCAAACCATAAAGCAAAATCTACAATGGAGTGGTTCACAAATAAACGTATCCAGGTGTTAAAATGGCCAAGTCACAGTCCAGACCTGAATCCAATCGAGAATCTGTGCAAAGAGCTGAAAACTGCTGTTCACAAACGCTCTCCATCGAACCTCACTCAGCTCCAGCTGTTTGCAAAGAAAGAATGGGCAAGAATTTCAGTCTCTCAATGTGCAAAACTGATACGAGACATACCCCAAGCGACTTGCAGCTGTAATCGCAGCAAAATGTGGCGCTACAAAGTATTAACTTAAAGGGGCCGAATAATATTGCATGCCCCACTTTTCAGTTTTTTATTTTTTACAAAACTTTTAAATAAGCAATAAATATTGTTCACCTTCACAATTGTGTCCCACTTGTTGTTGATTCTTCACCATAACATTAACATTTTTATCTTTATGTTTGACACCTGTAATGTGGGAAAAGGTTGAAAAATTCAAGGGGGCCGAATACTCTCGCAAGGCACATTTAAACGTGCACACTTTACTGCCTTCATGATGTTTCGCCTGGTTTAACTTAATTAATTAATAAACCAATGTGTGGTCCCCCCTGTTTTTGATAAATAGCAAAGATAAAGCAAATAGCTGTGGACTAACATTACCAGGCAGGGAAGGTCAATGTTATTGGGTCTTTCCCAATCTGATATCAGCCCACAGCTGCCTAAGAAGTGGGGAATCACATTACACATCGCCTCACCTCTTCCTGACTACCCTTGTGCAGTGGCAATCGGGGTAATGGTAGTTGGGGTTGATGCCAGCTGTGTAGTGTCAGCTGGCATCAAGCTCTGGTGTTAGTAATGGAGAGGTGTCTATCAGACACCCGTATTAATCACCTAGTAATTGAAAAATGGAAAACACACACAAAAATATTTTAGTAAAAAAATAAACCCACTTCTAAAATGTTTCCTGGTTCACCAATTTATTTAACAAAAAACAAAGCCATGAAGGTCAGCCGCAGTCCATGCCTTGGAAATAAAAGTAGTCCATCAATGGAAACCTTAAAGACATAAAATTAGAGAAATAAAAGCATGCTCGTACATAGCAATGCATTATAAAAGTGATCAGAGTAATAAAAGTTAAAGTCCCATAGAGGGACAAAGTAAAAAGGTAAAAATAGGTTAACCCCTCAATGACCGCCGATACGCCTTTTAACGGCGACAAATTAGGGTACTTCTTCCAAACCGCCGCTTTTTAACGGCGGTCGAAAAAAGGGTCTAGCACCCCCCAGAGTCGGAAAATTTCCGGGGTCTCAGCTGCCGGGGGTAGCTGAGACCCTGGAGATCATGATTCAGGCCGGTTTTTCAGGTCCCCGCTCACGTGATCACCGGTACACACCGTTTACCGATGATCACCTTACAGTAAATCACCGCGCCAGTAAAAAATCATTTATTTCCCATCTGGCATAAACAAACATGTCAGATGGGAGATAAATCTCATCCCCGGTCCCCCGGTGTCGCCAAAGTGTCCCCCCGACCCCCCCTTCCTCCCGAAAATCCAACATGGCGCCGCGCACACCGGCGCGCACAGCAGCGCGCCGGCTGCATTTCCCCCTTTCCTCTGGTTTCTGTCGCATGTGCTATGACACATACGACAGAAAACTGCTCCCCAGGCCCTGCCAGGTCACCCCCTATATCCCCCCGGTGTCCCCCGTACCTTTTCCAGCCTTCATCCACCGCGATCCCCCCTCCTTCACAGCAGACACTGGTCACACGTGCAGAGCGCGGCTGTCAGCTCAGCTTCCTGGTTTGCTTTCAGAGATGCTGGCTGCTGCTGCACACACACAATTCTTTGCACCCACTCTCCTCACATGGAGGGTCACATGGAGGGTCTGCACTCCTAGAAAATGGGGGATACGTTCCCTGAACGTGCCCCCCATATTCTAGAAGGTCCAGAATCGCAGCGGGACTTCAAAAATGGATTACTGCGGACCCTATTTTTTTTTTCTTTTCAATCAATTAATTGGTGAAAGAGGGAATGTTTTTGGGGAGTGTTTTTTCAAATAATTTTTTTTTTTGTTGTCAATTTTTTTTTTTATTACTGTCAATTAGTTATGTCTGGTATCAAATAGACGCCGTGACATAACTAATTGCTGGGATTGATGCCAGGTGACATTACACATCTGGTATCAACCCCCTTTATTACCCCGTTTGCCACCGCACCAGGGCAACGGGATGAGTTGGGTCGAAGCGCCAGGATTGGCACATCTAATGGATGCGCCACTTCTGGGGCGGCTGCAGCCTGCTATTTTTAGGCTGGGAAGAGTCCAATAACTATGGCTCTTCCCACCCTGAGAATACCAGACCCCAGCTGTCAGCTTCACCTTGGCTGGTGATCTAATTTGGGGGGACCCTACATTTGTTTTTTTTTTAATTATTTATTTATAAATAATTAAAAAAAAACCAGCTTCGGGAGCCCTCCAAATTGATCACCAGCCAAGGTGAAGCTGTCAGCTGTGGTTTACAGGCTACAGCTGTCTGCTTTACCCTAGCTGGCTATCAAAAATAGGGGGGACCCCACGCCATTTATTTTAATTATTTTTTTTCTTTTTGGGCTAAATACAAGGCTAGGCACCCTTTAGTGCCACATGAAAGGCACTAAAGAGCGCCAGCTTAGAATATGCAGTTGGTGGGACGTTATATATGTTTGACATCTATCCATTCATCCATTGCAGCATTTTAGGCTATGTGCCCACAATCAGGGTTTGCAGCGTTTTGGGCGCAGAGTGTTTTCCCTGCATCCATAACGCTGCGTTGTGCAGTAGAAGCACAGTGGAAGGATTTTTAGAAATCTCATGCCCACTGTGGTTCTTTTCTCGCAGCATAAACCGACCTGTGGCGCGGCTTCCCGGGCCTCAGCATGTCAATTTATGCTGCGGAGATGAGTGATCTCTGCAGGTAGAATAGAACTAAAGTCCACAGCAGCCTGAACCCAAATCCTGGGCATAGGCAGCTGCGTTCTCCCGTGGACAACACTCACATCTCTGCAGGAAGGCTGACACTGGGTACTAGATGCCGTGTCGCTGGATCATGGCCACATAGCCTAACAGTGAGAATATTGTTGCTATAGCAACATTTTTGTGAAGTACCTGTGGATTCTAAATGCTTACTATACTCCTGAATAAAATCCTTGAGGGGTCCAGTTTCCAAAATGGGGTAACTTGTGGGGGGTTTCTAATGTATAGGTACCCAAGAGGCCCTGCTAATGTGACATGGTGCGTGCAATTTATTTCAACTTTTCCAAAATTCAAATGGTGCTCCTTCCATTCCAAGCCCTCCCATTTATCCAACTAGAGGTTTTTGGCCACATATGGGGTATCCCTGCGCTCACAAGAAATTGGATAACAACCTGTGGGGTCCACGTTTTGTTGTTGCCTCTTGAAAAAGTGAAAAATGTGATGCTAAAGAAACATTTTTGTGAAAAAAATGAAAATTTTTAATATGGCAACCTAAGCTTATCAAATTCTGTGAAGTATTCGTGGATTCAAAATGCTCAATATACACCTAGATAAAAGCCTTGCGGTGTCTTGTTTCCAGAATGGGGTCACTTGTGGGGAACCTCCACTGTTTAGGCACCTTAGGAGCTTTCCAAATGCAACATAGCGTCCACTAATTATACCAGCCAAATGTTCAGTCAAATGGCACTTCCGAGCCCTGCTGTGCACCCAAACAGTTGATTTCCACCGCACATAAGGTATCAGCATACTCAGGAGAAATTGCACAATAAATTTTATGCTGCTTTTTTTCCTTTTACTCTTGTTAAAAAAAAGCTATGTGGTTGAAGTAACAATTTTGTGGTAAAAATGTATTTTTTTTATTTTCACAGCTCAACATTATAAACTTCTGTGAAGCACCTGGGGGTTCAGGGTACTCACCAAACATCTAGATAAATTCCTTGAGGGGTCTATTGTCCAGAATGGGGTCACTTGTGGGGGACCTCCACTGCTTAGGCACCTCAGGGGCTCTCCTAATGCAACATGGTGTCCGCTATTGATTCCAGCCAATTTTGCAGTCAAATTGCACTCCTTCCCTTACAAGACCTGCCGTGTGCCCAAACAGTTGATTTCCACCACATATAAGATATCACCAAACTCGGGAGAAATTGCACAATAAATTTCATGGTGATTTTTTTCCTGTTACCCTTGTGAAAAAAAAGCTACCTGGTTGAAGTAACAATTTTGTGGTAAAATTTTATTTTTTTATTTTCATGGCTCAACGTTATAAACTTCTGTGAAGCACCTGGGAGTTCAGGGTACTCACCAAACATCTAGATAAATTCCTTGAGAGGCCTAGTTTCCAATATGGGGTCACTTGTGGTGGTTTTTTGCTGTTTACGTACCTTAGGGGTCCTCCAAATGCGACATGGTGCCCACAATCTTTTTCAGCCAAATTTCCTTTCCAAAATTCAAATATTCCTCCTTTCGTTCCAAGCCCTCCCATTTGTCCATACAAAGGTTTCAGACCACATGTGAGGTATCACCGCGCTCATAAAAAAGTGGGTAACAAACATTTGGGTCAAACTTTAGGAATTACCTCTTGAAAAAGTGAGAGAATTGATGTTAAAGCAACATTTTTAAGAAAAAAATGACAATTTTCAATATGACAACGTAACGTTATCAAAATCTGTGAAGTACCTGTGGGTCCAAAATGCTCACTATACCCCTCGATAGAAGCCTTAAGGGGTCTAGTTTCCAAAACGGGGTCACTTGAGGGGAGTTCCTGCTGTTTAGGTACCTTAGGGGATCTGTAAATGCAACATGGTGCCCGCAATCTGTTTCAGCCAACTTTGCTTTCCAAAATTCAAATATTGCTCCTTTCGTTCCAAGCCCTCCCATTTACCCAAACAAAGATTTCTGACCACATGTGGGGTATCGGTGCGCTCACAAGAAAGTGGGTAACAAAGTGTGAGGTCCAATTTTTGGTGTTACCTCTTGAAAAAGTAAGAAAATTAGTGCTAAAGCAACATTTTTAGGTAAAATGTTAATTTTTATTTTTTTTCATTCCACATTATTTTAGTTCCTGTGAAGCACCTGAAGGGTTAATAAACTTCTTGGATGTGGTTTTGAGTACCTTGAGGAGTGCAGGTTTTAGAATGGTGTCACTTTTGGGTATTTTCTGTCACCTAGGCCTCTCAAAGTCACTTCAAATGGGATGTGGTCCCTAAAAAAAATGGTTTTGTAAATTTTGTTGAAAAAATGGGAAACTGCTGATGAACTTTGAACCCTTCTAGCTTCCTAACCCCAAAAAATGTTGTTTCAAAAATTGCGCTGATCTAAAGTAGACAAGTGGGAAATGTTATTTATTAACTATTTTGTGTGACATAACATGGGCATAAAAATTAAGTTTGAAAATTGAAAAAATTTTAATTTTTTTGTCAAATTTCAGATTTTTTCACAAATAAAATAAAAAAATATCATCCTAAATTTACCTCTAACATGAAGCCCAATATGTCACGAACAAACAATCTCAGAATCACCGGGATCCATTGAAGCGTTCCAGAGTTATAACCTTATAAAGTGACACTGGTCAAAATTGCAAAAAATGGCCTGGGCATTAAGTACAAAACTGGCTTCGTCCTTAAGGGGTTAAAAAACTTGCTAAATAGTTTTTAAAAAATACTTGTAAACATTTTTTTAAAAAAAATCACAAAATAAAGCACAGGAAAATGAAAAAAATGATAGAAAAAAAATGCATTTATTTATATAAAAACAAACAATACATTTATATAAAACCAAAAATGAACAAAAAAAAAGGTAAACATTTAATATTGCCACACCCGGAATGACCCAATCTATAAAATTGTCACAGTATTTAACCTCTTCAGTGAACAGCTTTAATAAATAAATAAAAGTGGCAAAAAAATGCTTTTTCATCATATCGCCAAAAAAATTTGGAAAAAAAGGGAATCAAAAAGTTGAACGTAAATAAAAATGGTATTGCTGAATTGCTGAAAGTGTCATCTTGTGCTACAAAAAGCATGTGATACAGCTCCATCAGCGGAAAAAGAAAAAAGTTATAGCTTATAGAGAATAAGGTTATTCTAAAACAATTCTTTTTTTTGTGAAAAATAGTTTTTATTGCGTAAAAGCGGAAACATTTTAAAAAAATTATATGAATATGGTATCGCTGTAATCGCACTGAACCAAAGAACAAACCTGTCATTACTTTTACCAAACAATGAACAATGTGAAAAAAAACAACTCCTGAATTGCTGTTTCATGTTCATTCTGCCTCCCAAAAATGAAAACAAAAAATGATCCAGAAAGTGTTATATGCCCGAAAATGATACCAATAGAAAAGTATTCAGTAGTTTGTATATATACTTTATGTATATATATAAATACATATATATATATATATATACATATAAAAAAATATGCATACATATAAAAATATATATTATTTTTTTTTACACCGTTCACAGTACAGTATAAGTGAATAGACGGCCTTATTATTCATCTCAGTGTGATTAGAGCGATACCGCATTTACATAGTTTATGTTTGGCTACTATCCTACCGCACACTAAACATGCTGTTTATGTTTTTGTCAGGGAACATCATAGACTATGTTTTGAACGGAAAATTTAACCCCACGCTTTATAGTTACTTTCCAAAAAACCTGCCTCCATTAAAGTGAATGAAGCTGCGAGCTATTAGGTTATTAATAGGAGCGGTCATTGGTTGCTATAGGAACAAAATAAATTGTTAGTATAAAAAGCTTATGTGTGAGGTAATAAGACGTCGGTGGAGAAACGGATAGAGAGACAGAAAGAGACACAGAGAAAGTGAGAGAGACAGTCAAAGAGATAGACAGAGGCAGAGAGATAGGGAAAGAGACAGGCAGACAGGGAAAGAGACAAACAGAGAGATAGACAGGGAAAGAGACAGGCAGACAGGGAAAGAGACAGACAGAAAGAGACAGACAGGGAAAGAGACAGAGAGATAAACAGGGAAAGAGACAGACAGAGAGATAGACAGTGAAGGAGACAGACAGAGAGACAGACAGGTAAAGAGACAGGCAGAGAGACACCGGGAAAGAGACAGGCAGACCAAGAGACAGGCAGAGAGACAGACAAACAGGGAAAGAGACAGACACGAAAAGAGACAGAGACAAGGAAAGAGACAGGGAAAGAGAAAGAGACAAGGAAAGAGAGAGAGAGGCAGATGGGGAACAGAGACAGACGGGGAAAGAGACTGGCAGACAGAGACAGACAGACACAGGGATAGAGAGAGAGACAGACAGACACAGAGATAGAGACAGACACAGAGATAGAGAGAGAGACTGATACAAACAGACAGAGAGAGACACACAGACACGCAGAGACAGACAGACAGACAGAGACTCAGAGACAGACAGAGAGACAGTTATTATCCCCTATACTACAGCTAGTATATATATATATATATATATATATACACACACATATATATATATATATATATATATATATATACAGTCATATGAAAAAGTTTGGGCACCCCTATTAATGTTAACCTTTTTTCTTTATAACAATTTGGGTTTTTGCAACAGCTATTTCAGTTTCATATATCTAATATCTAATAACTGATGGACTCAGTAATATTTCTGGATTGAAATGAGGTTTATTGTACTAACAGAAAATGTGCAGTCCGCATTTAAACAAAATTTGACCAGTGCAAAAGTATGGGCACCCTTATCAATTTCTTGATTTGAACACTCCTAACTACTTTTTACTGACTTACTACAGCACTAAATTGGTTTTTCAACCTCATTGAGCTTTGAGCTTCATAGGCAGGTGTATCCAATCATGAGAAAAGGTAGTTAAGGTGGCCACTTGCAAGTTGTTCTCCTATTTGAATCTCCTATGAAGAGTGGCATCATGGGCTCCTCAAAACAACTCTCAAATGATCTGAAAACAAAGATTATTCAACATAGTTGTTCAGGGGAAGGATACAAAAAGTTGTCTCAGAGATTTAAACTGTCAGTTTCCACTGTGAGGAACATAGTAAGGAAATGGAAGAACACAGGTACAGTTCTTGTTATGCCCAGAAGTGGCAGGCCAAGAAAAATATCAGAAAGGCAGAGAAGAAGAATGGTGAGAACAGTCAAGGACAATCCACAGACCACCTCCAAGGACCTGCAGCATCATCTTGCTGCAGATGGTGTCAATGTGCATCGGTCAACAATACAGCGCACTTTGCACAAGGAGAAGCTGTATGGGAGAGTGATGCGAAAGCTGTTTCTGCAAGCACGCCATAAACAGAGTCGCCTGAGGTATGCAAAAGCACATTTGGACAAGCCAGTTACATTTTGGAAGAAGGTCATGTGGACTGATGAAACAAAGATTGAGTTGTTTGGTCATACATAAAGGCGTTATGCATGGAGGCAAAAAAACTTGGCATTCCAAGAAAAGCACTTGCTACCCACAGTAAAATTTGATGGAGGTTCCATCATGCTTTGGGGCTGTGTGGCCAATGCCGGCACCGGGAATCTTGTTAAAGTTGAGGGTCACATGGATTCAACTCAGTATCAGCAGATTCTTGACAATAATGTGCAAGAATCAGTGACGAAGCTGAAGTTACGCAGGGTATGGATATTTCAGCAAGACAATGATCCAAAACACCGCTCCAAATCTACTCAGGCATTCATGCAGAGGAACAATTACAATGTTCTGGAATGGCCATCCCAGTCCCCAGACCTGAATATCATTGAACATCTGTGGGATGATTTGAAGCGTGCTGTTCATGCTCGGCGACCATCAAACTTAACCCCTTAGTGACGGAGCTAATTTTCACCTTAATGACCAGACCAAATTTTGCAATTCTGACCAGTGTCACTTCATGAGGTTATAACTCTGGAACGCTTCAACGGATCCTGGTGATTTTGAGATTTTTTTTTGTCACATATTGGACTTCATGTTAGTACCAAATTTAGGACAATATTTTTTGTGTTTATTTATGAAAAAAATTGAATTTTGGCAAAAATTTTGAAAATTTAGCAATTTTCAACTTTTGAATTTTTATACCGTTAAACCAGAGATTTCTGTGACACAAAATAGTTAATAAATAACATTTCCCACATGTCTACTTTACATCAGCACAATTTTGGAAACAAAATTTTTTTTTGTTAGGAAGTTAGAGGGGTTCAAAGTTTATCAGCGATTTCTCATTTTTACATCAAAATTTACAAAACCATTTTTTTAGGGACCACATCACATTTGAAGTGACTTTGAGAGGCCTAGATGATAGAAAACACCCAAAAGTGACACCATTCTAAAAACTGCACCCCCCAAAGTACTCAAAACCACATTCAAGAAGTTTATTAACCCTTCAGGTGCTTCACATGAACAAAAGCAGTGTGGAATGAAAAAAAGCAAAAATTAAATTTTACCTAAAAATGTTGCTCTAACCCAAATTTATTCACTTTTAGAGGAAATAACACAACAAAATGGACCCCAAAACTTGTTCCCCACTTTCTTATGAGCGCGCCGATACCCCACATGTGGTCAGAAACCTCTGTTTGGATAAATGGGAGGGCTCGGAACAGAAGGAGCAATATTTGAATTTTGGAAAGCAAATTTGGCTGAAATAGATTGCAGGCACCATGTTGCATTTACAGGTCCGCTAAGGTACCTAAACAGAAGAAACCCCTCACAAGTGACACCATTTTGGAAACTAGACCCCTCAAGGCTTCTATCTAGGGGTATAGTGAGCATTTTAGATCCACAGGTACTTCACAGATTTTGTTAACGTTACGTTGTCATATTGAAAATTTTAATAAATTTTCTCAAAAATGTTGCTTTAGCATCAATTTTCTCACTTTTTCAAGAGGTAATTCCAAAAATTTGACCTCAAGGTTTGTTAACCACTTTTTTATGAGCGCGGTGATACCTCACATGTGGTCTGAAACCTTTGTTTGGACAAATGGGAGGGCTTGGAACGAAAGGAGCAATATTTGAATTTTGGAAAGGAAATTTGGCTGAAAAAGATTGCGGGCACCATGTCACATTTGGAGGTCCCCTAAGGTACCTAAACAGCAGAAACCCCGCACAAGTGACCCCATTTTGGAAACTAGGCCCCTCAAGGAATTTATCTAGATGTTTGGTGAGTACCCTGAACCCCCAGGTGCTTCACAGAATTTTATAACGTTGAGCCATGAAAATAAAAAAATAAAATGTTACCACAAAATTGTTATTTCAACCAGGTAGCTTTTTTTTTCACAAGGGTAACAGGAAAAAAATCACCATGAAATTTATTGTGCAATTTCACCTGAGTTTGGCGATACCTTATATGTGGTGGAAATCAACTGTTTGGGCGCATGACAGGGCTCGGAAGGGAAGGAGTGCCATTTGACTGGAAAATTGGCTGGAATCAATAGCGTACGCTATGTTGCATTAGGAGAGCCCCTGAGGTGCCTAAACAGTAGAGGTCCCCCACAAGTGTCCCCATTTTGGAAAATAGACCCCTGAAGGAATTTATCTAGATGTTTGGTGAGTACCCTGAACCCTCAGGTGCTTCACAGAAGTTTATAATGTTGAGCTGTGAAAATAAAATAATACATTTTTACCACAAAATTGTTACTTCAACCAGGTAGCTTTTTTTTCACAAGTGTAAAAGGAAAAAATTCAGCATAAAATTTATTGTGCAATTTCTCCTGAGTATGCTGATACCTTATGTGTGATGAAAATCAACTGTTTGTGTGCACAGCAGGGCTCGGGAGGGAAGGAGCGCCATTTGACTGCACAATTGGCTGGAATCATTGGCGAACGCTATGTTGCATTTGGAAAGCCCCTAAGGTGCCTAAACAGTGGCGGTCCCCCACAAGTGACTCCATTCTGGAAACAAGACACCTCAAGGCTTTTATCTAGGTGTATAGTGAGCAGTTTGAATCCAAGAGTACTTCACAGAATTTGATAAGCTTAGGTTGCCATATTGAAAATTTTCATTTTTTTCACAAAAATGTTGCTTTAGCATCATATTTGTTACTTTTTCAAGAGGCAACAACAAACCGTGGACCCCACAGCTTGTTATCCAATGTCGTATGAGCACAGGGATACCCCACATGTGGCCAAAAACCTCTGTTTGGATAAATGGGAGGGCTTGGAATGGAAGGAGCACTATTTGAATTCTGGAAAAGTTGAAATAAATTGCGGGCACCATGTCACATTAGCAGGGCCCCTTGGGTACCTATACAGCAGAAACCCCCCACAAGTGACCCCATTTTGGAAACTGGATTTTATTCAGGAGTATAGTAAGCATTTTGAATCCACAGGTACTTCACAAAAATGTTGCTGTAGCAACAAATTTCTCACTTTTAGGCTATGTGGCCATGATCCAGCGACACGGCGTCTAGTACAGAGTGTCAACCTTCCTGCAGAGATGTGAGTGTTGTCCACGGGAGAACGCAGCTGCCCATGCCCACGATTTGGGTTCAGGCTGCTGTGGAGCTCTATGCTACCTGCAGAGAACACTCTTGTCTCCGCAGCATAAATTGACATGCTGAGGCTCAGGAAGCTGCGCCACAGGTCGGTTTATGCTGCGGAGAAAAGAAGCCCAGTGGGCATGAGATTTCTAAAAATCCTTCCACTGTGCTTCTACTGCACAATGCAGCGCTATGGATGCAGGGAAAACACTCTGCGCCCAAAACGCTGCAAACCCTGATTGTGGGCACATAGCCTAAAATGCTACAATGGATGAATGGATAGATGTCAAACATATATAACGTCCCACCCCCCTGCATATTCTAAGCTGGCGCCCTTTAGTGCCTTTCATGTGGCACTAAAGGGTGCCTAGCCTTGCATTTAGCCCCCCAAAAAATTAATAATTAAAATAAACGACGTGGGGTCCCCCCTATTTTTGATAGCCAGCTAGGGTAAAGCAGACAGCTGTAGCCTGCAAACCACAGCTGACAGCTTCACCTTGGCTGGTGATCAATTTGGAGGGCTCCCCAGGCGTTTTTTTAAAAAAAAAACGTGGGGTCCCCCCCAAATTAGATCACCAGCCAAGGTGAAGCGGACAGCTGGGGTCTGGTATTCTCAGGGTGGGAAGAGCCATGGTTATTGGACTCTTCCCAGCCTAAAAATAGCAGGCCACAGCCGCCCCAGAAGTGGCGCATCCAATAGATGCGCCAATCCTGGCGCTTCGCTCCAGCTCATCCCGCGCCCTGGTGCGGTGGCAAACGGGGTAATATACGGGGTTGATACCAGCTGTAATGTCACCTGGCATCAAGCCCTGGGGTTAGTGATGTCACGGCATCTAAACAGATACCCGACATCACTAACCCAGTCAAGTAATAGAAAAAAATAAAGACAAAAAAAAAATTTATTTGAAAAAAAAACTCCCCGAAACATTCCTCTTTCACCAATTTATTGAAAATAAATAAATTTCGGTCGCTGTAATCCATTTTGGAGGTCCCTCGGCGACTCTGGACCTTCTAGAATATGGGGGGCACGTTCAGGGAACGTATCCCCCATTTTCTGGAAGCGCAAGCTCTCCATGAGCAGTGTGGGTGCAGTAATCTGAGAATACTGCACTCACACTGCCCCGGTCCAACTTAGGGCAGAGTGACCTGCAGTAACCTCATTCCAGAATATGAGGGGCACGCTCACAGAACGTACCCCCCATTTTCTGGAACAGCAGCCTCTCCATGTGAGGAGTGTGGCTGCAGATCACTGCACTCACCCTCCCCCGGTCCACAGTGCAGCAGCCTGTGCAGCAGCGACGTCAGCGTCCCTGCTTGCAGCATGCGCCGCCAGCTTTCAAGAAGGAGGCGGCGTGATCGCGGGGACGGAGCACCAGCAGCCAGGTAACGTAAAACCGGGACCTGGGGACAACTTTCTGCCGCATGTGACGTGTCACATGCAGCAGAAAGAGCAGGATGAATGCGGCCGCGCGCTGTGCGCCGCAATCTTGCATGCTCCGGAGGGGGGGGGAGGGGGAGCGCTCTAGAGAACCGGAGGGGGCTCCGGTAAACCAGAGGGCTCCGGTGGAATGGAGGAGGGGTCAGGGGTAGGACATTTCCCTCCGATCTGAAATGTTTCATCATTTCAGATCAGAGGGAAATGAATGCACTGGCAGCGGCAGCAGCAGTTTTCAGCGCGTGTCGGCGCCATCTTGCAAGCTCTGGAGAACCGGAGGGTGCTCCGGGGGACCAGAGATCTCCGGTGTACCGGAGGAGGGATCAGGGGGAGGACATTTCCCTCCGATCTGAAATGTTTGATCATTTCAGATCGGAGGGAAATGAATGCAGAGCCGGCGGCGGCGGCAGTTTTCGCCACCCGTCGGCGCCATTTTGGATGTCCGGTGGGGGTGGGGGTGGGTGGGGGTTGATTTCTCTGGTACCGGGGGCTTTGGGGGCACTAGGGGCTTATATTTCTTTATCATCTGACATGTTTGATCATGTCAGATGAGAAAGAAATCAGTATTATTTGCCATTTTTTTTTTTTTTTAATGTGACCGGCGGTATACGGTGTATACCGGCGATCACATTATCGGGGTCCAAAAAAAACACCCCGATTCATAATCTTGGGGGTCTCAGCTACCTCCGGTAGCTGAAACCCCGAGATTTTTCGTCACTGGGGGGCGCTACAAGCTTTTTCCGGCCTGACGTCTCAAGACGTCGGAACAGAATAAGTACCCTGTTTTTCCGACATCTTGAGACGTTAGGCCGTCGCTATGGGGTTAACTGAACTGAAGTTGTTTTGTAAACAGGAATGGTCAAATATACCTTCATCCAGGATCCAGGAACTCATTAAAAGCTACAGGAAGCGACTAGAGGCTGTTATTTTTGCAAAAGCAGGATCTACAAAATATTAATGTCACTTTTATGTTGAGGTGCCCATACTTTTGCACCGGTCAAATTTTGTTTAAATGCGGATTGCACATTTTCTGTTAGTACAATAAACCTCATTTCAATCCAGAAATATTACTGAGTCCATCAGTTATTAGATATATGAAATTGAAACAAATAGCTGTTGCAAAAACCCAAATTGTTATGAAGAATAAAGGTTAACATTAATAGGGGTGCCCAAACTTTTTCATATGACTGTATATACAGCATTTTTACTGTGCGATAGGATAGTAGTCAAACATAAACTATGCAAATGTGGTATCGCTCTAATCACACTGACATGAATAATAAAGCCATCTAATCACTTATACTGTACAGTGAACGGTGTAAAAAAAAAAAAAAAAAAATCAATAAAAGTGATTCTTGATTTGCTATCAATTTATTCATTCTTCCTCCTACAGATTGCAGTAAGGCGTGGCTCTCATTTATCCTGCACTCTATGCTGAGCCTTACATGTAAATCTCTGAAATATATGATTTAGTCTAAACCCCTGACAGGAAGTTGGCTATAATGAGGCAGAGATAGACTTTTTGGACAGTGTCTGCCTATGTTCCAGCAGTGTCCATCTTTTCAGTGGTGCATAAGCGCACGGTCAACCAGTTTTGGGCACTTCTGAAAAGAACACTTTTGATTAGAGGCCTGTCAGAGTCCAGAATAATTTTGCAGCCTCATTATAGAGAATGGATTCCTTGGGGGTGTCATCCGAATCTCGCTATTGAGAGATTTAAATGGAAACTGCAATGTAAGTGCTCAAAATAGAGCACAGGATAAATGTGATCCAAAATGTTATGTAAAATGTTCCCAATAAAAGCTTCAACTCAACAACAAAATAACAAGACCCAACTCAGGATTGTAATCTGTCAATGGAAGTATAGGGTGTTTTCATGATATTGGTAACACAAAGGCTCTGGAAAGGCGCTATGGCTCCCCCCAAAAAGAAATCCAGCAAAACCTACGCTCCCCAATCCAAATGCCTCCCTCCTTCTGATCCCCAGTGTGCCTAAGTCAAATTTAGCGGCCATGTTTGGCATTACTATAAGGAGAACCGCTTAACTTACAGGTTATGTGTCTCCAGAAGCATGAGCTTGGAACAATTAATGGGCACTACAATGTAGGAGCACTACAGTAGTAGATTTGTAATTTTCCCTCCGCAACTTCCAGTGCGTATTTGTTTCTGGGAAAACACCCATGGAGTCAAAATCATCACTAGACCTGTAGATAAATTCTCAAAGGGGTTTAATTTCCAAAATGGTGTCACTTGAGGTGGGATTCTGCTTTTCTAGCACTTAGGGCTTTGCATACGGAGATTGAAAATTATTCTAGAAAAATCTGTGCTCCAAAGAGTCGAATAGTGCTCCTTCCCTCCAGTCTCACCGAGTGGCTAAGAGGTATTGTCACGTTTAGCAGAAATTGTGTGACAAATTTTGGTGCCACTATTACCCATTTTCATAACAAAATTTTGTAGTAAAAATGTAATTATTTTTTTCTTCACTGCTCAATGGTATAAATTCTCTGACACATCTGTGGCGTCAAAATGATCACTGCACCCCTAGATAAATTGATTGTGAGGTTTAGTTCGTAAAATCAGGTCACTTGTGGGGGGGTCTTGCTGTTCTGGCACCTTAGGGTCTCTGCCAATGTGACATGGAACCGCAAACAATAACAGTAATAACTGTGCTATAATAGAACATGAGTAAGACGGGCTTTCGAAACGCGTAGTTTTGAGACACTTGATATGCTAAAGATGTATGTCTCCTGATTTTAAATATATAAAGTAAGAATTTAATACACTTCGGAGGACCGTGCTGGATTTTTCCTTTTTTTGGATTTGTGCTATAATATGGCACGCCTTCCCTTCTGAGCTTTGCACTGTGCCGGAAACACTCGCACGAGCATCGCTGTGCTCCGGTACGCTCGGGAGCTCAGTCTAGTGCAAGCCTCTTGCAGTGTTTGAATAGCTTGCACTGGGGGTAACAACAGCATGATTAGATGTAGTGTGCACCCAAAATAAATAAATAGAAAAACTCAACCCTTAAAATGATCTGTCTATGGCTGGCTGCATGTGGGCGGAGATTCAAACTGCCCAATCAGTGACTTCCATTAGGGTTCGGGTTCCATACTGATCTTAATTTAAAGATTGGTTAAATCCATCAAACCAAACGTCCATGGGTCCGCTCAACTCTACTCAGGAGAAATTGCACAACAAACTGGGAGGTCCATGTTTTCCTATTAGCCCTTTAATTTGCTCACTGCACCCCTAAAACATTCATTAAAAGGTATAGTTTGTAAAATGGCATGACTTATGGAGAGCTCTGTTCTGGCACCTCAGGGGTTCTGCCGTTGTTACATGGCACCCCCAAACTATTTCAACAAAATCTGAACTCAATGTAGCGCTCCTTCCCTTCTGAGCCCTGCTGGGAGCCCAAACAGTAGTTTTCCTCCGCATATGGAGTATCGGTGTACTCAGGAGAAATTGCACAACAGATTGCATGGTCCACTTTCTCTAGTAACCCTTGCATAAATGAAAAATTGGGGGCTAAAGGTGCCTTTTTGTAGGAAAATCCATTTTTTTTTAATTTTCACTGTTCAACATTTATAAAATTCTGTGAAGCACCATTGGGTTCAAGGTACTCACCATACCTCTAAATAAATTCCTTTAGAGGTGTAATTTCCAAAATGGAGACACTTGTGGGGGTTTCCACTGTAATGTGACATGGTGTCAGTTATCTATTCCTGCCAAATTTGCACTCCAAAAGTCAAATGGTGCTCCTTCTTCTCTGAGTCTTGTGCCCCAAACAGTAGTTTTCCACCACATATGGGGTATCGGCATACTCAGGAGTAATTGCACTACAAATTGTATGGTACATTTTCTCCTGTTACTCTTGTGAAAACTAAATAATTTGAGGCTAAAGCAGTATTTTTCGTTGGAAAGAGTAACATTTTTTTCCTTCCACATTGCTTCAATTCCTGTGAAGCACGTGAAGGGTTAATAAACTTCTTAGATGTGGTTTTGAGGGGGTGCAGGTTTTAAAATTGTGTCACTTTGGGGTATTTTCTAAACACATTGCCTTCTTAAGGTTACTTCAAATGTGATGTGGTCCCTAAAAAAATGGGTTCTGTAAATTTTGTTGGAAAAAGGAGAAACTGTTGTTAAACTTTGAACATTTAAAACTTAACAAAAAAAAATGTTTCAAGAATGGTGCTGATGTAAAGTAGATATGTGGGAAATGTTATACATTAATGATTTTGTGTGATATAACTGTCCTGATGAACCCCTTACCAACCGCCAATACGCCTTTCAACGTCCATGGTTCAGGGTCCTTATTCCTCAGCGCCACTTTTTAACATGTAAAGCGGTACAATCTAGCAGGTGTCAGCTATAGATGACACCTGACGCCCGCGGGCATCGGCCCCAAATGGTTTTCGAACCGATCTGAGCCAATTAACCCCTTAAGTACCATGTCATCTTGGTGGTTAAGCGGAGGTTAAACGTCCCCTATGACAGGATCGGACTCCTGTGATTATAGTCGTGATATGGCTCCTACTGCTCCCAAGTCTAAATGCCCCCTTCTTACGGAGCTTCCTGTGCCTAAACCACAAAGCAGAAGCTGGACACAATGTATGCAGGCGCTACAATATATGGCGGTATAATGTACGGGCACTAAATTGGCATATTTGTAATTCTCCAGAAAAAAAGCATGGTGTGGATACTACGAAACAGTCAATGCAGAAATAAATTGAAAAGGTGCAATTTGTAGAATGGGGTCACTTTTGGGGGTTTCTTGCTATTCTGACCCCTTAGGGGTTCTGCAAATGTTGACCACAAACTATTCTAGCAAATCTGAGCTCCAAAAAGTTGCTCTGCTCCCTGCTCAGCTTTGCTGTGAGGTTAAACAGTAGTTTCTGATGACATATAGGGAATCACCGCATTCAGGAGAAATCGCGCAATAAATTGTGGGGTCCATTATCATCTTTGAGCCCTTATGTAACTGACAAATTTGCAGCTAATTAACCTTTGTCCGGCTGAATAGGTACAATTGTAACTATTCCGTTTTAAAATTGCAATACATTTTTTTTCCAAAAGCCGTAGAGGGCTGAAATTTCGTGACATCTCTGCAGTTTTGGTCCAGAATATATTGTCCAAATTTCAATAAAATATCTCCACCCCCTTCCAAGATAAGGGGTCGCTGTTAACGTTGTAAAATTATGCAGCCTGACGGTTAAAAAAAATTTCATTTTTACAACTAAAATATTATAGTTTCACATCCCAATGTTATAAAATGCTGTGAGGCACCTGTGTATTCAAAATATTCACTACACTACTAGATGAATTCCTTTCGCAATGACGTTTCCAATATGGGGTCACTTGTGGGGTTTCTGCTGATCTGGCACCTTAGGGGCTCGGCTAATGGAGGCGACAATCTAATCAAACAGAATCTGTGTTCTAAATACCAAGTCGTGCCCCTTCCCATCTGATCCCTGCTGTCTACTCAAACAGTAGTGTACAACCAGACAATTGGGTACTGTCACATTTGGTAAAAATTGCATAACAAATTGTCCTGTGTTTTTTCCTGTTACCCTTTGTGTGAATTAAAATTTTGAGGATAAAGTTAAATGTTAGCAGAAAAGCTCTATGATTTTAGTTTTCCTGGCCCAATGTATTAAAATTCTGTGTAATTTGTGGGTTAAAATACTCACCACACGAATAGATTAATTCATTATAGGGTTTAGTTTGCCAAATGGGGTCACATGTGAGTGTTTCTACATTTTTGGCACCTCAGGGGCTATGCAAACACAAAATGTGCAAATTTGCGTTCCAAAAGTCAAATAGCGCTATTCGCTTTCCGAGCCCTGCCATGTGCCCAAAAAATAGTTTTCACCATGTATGGGGTATCACTGTGTTCGGGATAAATGGCGTAACAAACTATAGGGTCAGTTTTCTCCAATATCCATTGTCAAGATTACAAATGTTGGGCTAAAATAACTTTATTGAGGGAAGAAAAAAAAGTAAATTATTTTCATATTCACATTTTAAAAAGTTCTGTGAAGCACCTATGGTTTCAAAATGCTCAACACACCCCTAAATAAATTACTTGATGGGTCTAGTTTTCAAAATGGGGTCACTTGTGGGGGTTTCTGCTGTTTAGGTACCTGACGAATCCTGCAAATGCAACATGGTGGCCACAATCTATTTCAGCCAAATCTGCTTTCCAAAATTCAAATATTTCTCCTTCTGTTCCAAGCCAATCCATTTGTCCAACCAAAACTTTTTGACTACGTGGGGTATCCCCATGCTCGTAAGAAAGTGGGTAACAAACTGCAGGGTCCACTTGGTGGTATCGTTTGCAAAAGTGAGAAATTTGGTGCTAAAGGAAAATTTTTTTGGAAAATAATGAACATTTTTAATATGACAACCTAGTGTAATCAAATTCTGTGAAATTCCTGTGGGTTCAAAATGCTCACTGTACCCTTGAATAAAAATCAGTGAGTCTAATGCTTTTTTTGCCGTTTAGGTATCTTACAGGCCCTACAAACACCACAAGGTGCTCGCAACCTATTTCAGCCAAATTTGTATTCCAAAATTCAAATGGTGCGCCTTCCGTTCCGAGCAAACCTGTTTGTCCAAACAGTTTTTTTACCATATGTGGAGTATCGGTATGCTCAGAAGAAACCGGGTAACATTTTTAAGTACATTTTGTCATTCAATTTCTTGTAAAAGTGAATAAATTGGGACTAAAACATATTCAGGTAAAATGTAAATTTTTGTTTTTCATTCCACTTTGCACTCATTCCTGTGAAGCACATGAAGGGTTAATAAATTTCTTGCGTGTGGTTTTGAGAATTTAAGGGGTGCGGTTTTTAGAATAGTGTACCTTTTGGGTATTTTTTTCACCTAGATCTCTCACAGCGATTTCAAATCATTGTCATATGGTCCCTAAAAATATGGTTTTGTAAATTTTGTTTGAAAAATGAGACATTGCTGATAGGACTGAAGGTTTAACAAAAAATAAATGTTTAAAAAAAAATGGTGCTGATATAAAGTAGACATGTGGGAAATGTTATTTATTAACTATTTTGTGTGACATAACTCTTTGGTTTAAGGGCATAAAAAAAATTCAAAGTTTGAAATTTTTTTTTTTTAATTGCTAAATTTCACTTTTTTTTTCAGAAACAATATCGTCCTAAATTTTCCCCTATCATGAAGCAATATGTCAAAAAAAAAAAAAACTCAGAATCACTGCAATCCATTGAAGCGTTCTAGAGTTATAACCCCAATGGCACACTGGTCAAAAGGGGAAAAAAATTGGGCCGGGCCTGAAAGTGAAACCAGGCACATGCACTATGAACAACGCTTGCCAAAAATTAGGAGGGACTCGTGATAAATAGGTCTCATGGATGAGCGTGTTTTTGTGCTCCCATAGAAGTCAGTTTCAAACAGGCCCACGGCCTCAGCATGCACCAACCACAGCACGCCCATTTCCCCGTCCCTTGCCCACCTTGCGCATAATAAAGTAGGCAAATGGTGTATGCCTGCAAACTTTATATTTTATAGATGTAGCACTGACAAGGGACTTTTAGTTTGAGAGTGCAGAAGCAAGGACTGTAAGACTATAAGCCCTGCCTACAGGATTGTAAGCCAAATTTATCCTTCCAGCAACTATCCCTACAGTAAATGCAGCAAACAGTGATAATAGTAAGGAATAGAATACATGTAGCCTTGACAAAGGATTTTTGGTTTTAGGTTTCAGTAGCAAGTACTGTAAAGGTACCGTCACACTAAGCGAAGCTCCAGCGATCCCACCAGCAATCTGACCTGGCAGGGATTGCTGGAGCGTCGCTACTTGGTCGCTGGTGAGCTGTCACACAGGCAGATCTCCACAGCGATCAGAGATCAGTCACCAGCAACCCGTGTAACGACACTGTGCTTCGTAACCATGGTACACATCGGGTTACTAAGCAAAGCTCTTTGCTTATAGTTACCCGATGTGTACCTTGGCTATGTGTGCAGGGAGCTGGCTTCTAGAAGCTGCGGACGCTGGTAACCAAGGTAAATATCGGGTAACCAAGCAAAGCCTTTGCTTGGTTACCCGATGTGTACCTTGGTTACCAGCGTCCGCAGAAGCCGGCTCCCTGCACATTCAGATCGTTGCTCTCTCGCTGTCAAATACAGCCATGTGTGCTTCACAGCAGGAGAGCAACGACCGGCGACTTCACAGCATGGGCCAGGTCGTTGCTGGATGTCACACACAGAGACATCGCTAGCAAGATCGCTGTTGCGTCACGAAAAACGTGACTCAGCAGCGATGTCGCTTAGTGAGACGTGGCCTTAAGGCTCTAATCCCTGCTTATACAACTTTAATCTTAGTTGAGCAAGTACCTAACTACTCATACTCACTATACTCATAACGAGTACTATTCTCACGTATTCGTTCCAAATAGCATGTGTAATACAAGTCAATGGGGAAAAACTCGCAATGTAACAAATAATCCAAATTCTGCACTATTCAATACTCGCACAAATAGTACGGGTTATTGTTAAGTTTTTCCCCATTGACTTTCATTGCACACGCTATTTGAAACGCCTTCCTAACAATTCATACTCGCTATACTCCTAACAAGTACTGTCTACTACTCGTGTACTCATTCCAAAGAGTGTGGAATGCAAGTCAATGGGGAAAACAGCACTTTGTCCGTTGTTAAAGGGAAGGTGTCGCTTTTATTTTTGTATAGTGATTATGAAATCAAGTATCTTTAATACAAAATTAAACTCACTGTTCAGTTTGACTGGAGTATCTGTCCATAGAACCACAATAAGCCATATATTTGATTGAGTTGGCCTTTATGGAAGAGTGGCCAGAAAAAAAAAAAGCCTTTACTTCCTGCCAAAAGTTTTTTGCCAAAGACACATGTAGGAGACTGCCCAAATGTATGGATGAAGGTGCTGTGGTTAGATGAGACCAAAATTGTACTTTTTGGCCAACAAAGTAAACTGACTGTTTGGAAACCAATACCGCTCTTCGCCCCAAGAACACCATCCCCACAGTGAAACATTGTGGAGGGAGCATTGTGCTGTCGGGATGTTTTCCAGCAGCAGGAACATGGAAAATGTCTGTCCAGTGGTAAGATGGATGGTGCTAAATACTGATGTTTAGATGTTCTTCAGCAAAACCTGTTTCAGCCTGTCAGTGATTTGAGACCAGGACGGAGGTCCACCTGCCAACAAGACAGACAGTGACCCAAAGCTACTGCTAAAGCAACTCTCAAGTGGTGTAAGGTGAAAAGTGTAAATGTATTGGAGTGGAGTGGACTAGTCAAGGCCCAGACCTTAATCCAATAGATAATCTATCTCCAGACTTGAAGATTGCTGTTCACCAGATTATAATCTAAAGGCCACGTCACACTAAGCAACATTGCTAGCAACATCACTGCTGAGGCACGACTTGCTAGCGATGTTGCGGTGTGTGACATCCAGCAACAACCTGGCCCCTGCTGTGAGGTCGCTGGTTGTTGCTGAATGTCCTGGACCATTTTTTAGTTGTTGCTCTCCCGCTGTGAAGCACACATCGCTGTGTGTGACAGCGAGAGAGCAACAACTGGATGTGCAGTCAGGATGCTGGTAACCAATGTAAATATCGGGTAACCAAGAAGCCCTTCCTTGGTTACTCGATATTTACCTTAGTTACCAGCATCCGCCACTCTCATGCTGTCAGTGCCAGCTCCCTGCACACATAGCCAGACTACACATCGGGTAGTTAACCCGATGTGTACTCTGGCTAGGAGTACAGGGAGCCAGCACTAAGCGGTGTGTGCTGGTAACCAAGGTAAATATCGGGTTGGTTAAGCGATATTTACCTTAGTTACCAAGCGCAGCATCGCTGCTGGCTGGGGGCTGGTCACTGGTTGCTAGTGAGATCTGCCTGTGTGACAGCTCACCAGCAACCCGTGTAGCGACGCTCCAGCGATCCCTGCCAGGTCAAGTTGCTGGTGGGATTGCTGGAGCGTCGCTTAGTGTGACGGTACCTTAATTTGAAGGAGTTGGTGCAATTTTGCCTTGAGGAATGTGCAAAAAATCAAAATTGCAAGATGTGGAACGCAGAGACACTTCTCCAAAGAGACTTTTAGCTGTAATTGCTGCAAAAGGAGGCTTTACGTCTTACTTCTGGGGGGTAAATAGTTATGTATACTGAGGTTTTCAGTTATTTTGTCCTAGTTTGCTTCACAATTTAAAAAATAAAATACAATATAAAAAACATTGACATTTTGAAATTCTAGGTGATTAGGTAGCAATACACAAGGAGTGCCAAGGGTGGGGGGGTGAATATTTTCACAAGGCACTTTTATAGTGCAATATATTCCTATCAATTCAATCAACATTCTCTTTCTTGCTGAATAACTCATTACTAAAATTACCAAACTTTACCCACAAGTTAAAACAAACAAACCACAGCATTGTGAAACATGGGTAAAGATCGGGCCCTAAGGCATTCAATACTACTGTGATACAGGTAACCCGGTAGCTATTCCACGACTCAGGGCCAGAAAACGAACTTTATTTGACCTGCTGGCACCAAGTACAAGAATGAATAGGGGATTACAGTGTCAGAATTACCCACATTTGACTTAAAGGGAATCTGTCACCGGGTTTTTCCCACCTAATCTAAGGGCAGAGATCCTGATTCCAGCAGTGTGTCACTTATTGGGCTGTTTAGTGTAGCTTTGAAGAAAAAAAAACAAAAAAAAAAAAAAACAGCAGTAGATTAGAGGACTACTTTGTGTGCTGCAGGTAGTCCAGCATATTCATAAGCTCTGTATACCTGCCAGATCTGCAGCAGAGAAAACATTGATTTTATCAAAAATGACAGTAAACAGCTCAGTAAGTGACATGGCTGGAATTGGGATCTCTGCCCCTACATTTTGCTGCTCTCAGATGAGGGAGCAAAAACCTGGTGACAGACTCCCTTTAAAAGGAGTTGTCCACTGATGGCCGATTAGACATTGATGACCCGAGTTTCCCCACTGATCAGCTATCCTTTCTGCCAGTGGCAGCCTAAAATGCTCAGTAAGAGCTGATCCGTCCTCACAAATGCAGTATGCGGCCGCTATCAACCTCCCATTGATCTGAATGGGAGGCGTATGTGCAGTACCCAGCCGCCATCAGCTGCCGGAGCATTTCTGGCTGCCTGCTTCCACTGCAGAGACCAAGAACAGCCGATCAGCGAAGATGCGGTGTGTCGGAATCCAGCCAGACATTGGTGCCCAATCATAAGGATAGGCCATCAATGTAAAAGTAGTGGACAACCCCTTTAAAAATGTGAAGCCTTCACCTGACTTTTGGTAGAGTGTAAAAAGGCACCACAAGGTTGTTAATGGTGGAGTTTTATTAGTTAAAATTTGCAGTCAAATCCACAAGTGTTACTTAAATTTGTCAAAAGGAAAAAAAAAAGGCATTTTATTAAACACAGCTCAGTCAATGTTAAAGGGCGGCTTTTATACTTGGCACGTCCCAAGCAAATCGGTGGAAAACAGTGGCCTTGCGTCTGATGCTTTCACCAAGAATTCGTTTTTGTAGCCCTTCCATTATACTTGTTGTCTCGACACGACAACCCTCTGAAAGTGGCAAACCTCAAGCCCGCACATATAAGTATGACCTCAGATGGGCGCTCATACGCATTTTGGCAGCAGCAATTCATTCATGTAACTTCAGGAACATTGCACGGACAAGATGTGGGGTGCAGAACCTTTTCACTTAATGCACCCTAAGTGCTGAGGTGGTAAACAATCTTTAAATAAACATAAATTAAGAAAATATAAGACAAGCTTGTTTGTTTGGGGATTTTTTGCACAGGCGATTGTCACCACAGTCATGTAAAAATAACTGAACTTCAAAAAATGACGCGGCTCAGCATTCCCGCCAAGCCATGATTTGTAGTCACCAATAACCAGCACGGATACACATACCTTACCCATGAATACATGCACATTAGCTCATCCAAGGTCACGATATAAGGCACTCCAAATATGTTTTTTGGTCTCCCATCCCCCAACTATCAGACCATTTCACCACTGTTCGCAGGAGTGCCTTTATTGCCATAAAAAATGAAGTTCATTTTACACAATGTCACGGATGAAGTCTGGTGACTAAACACATGGAGTCAGATAACAGCAGATTAAGGCCAAATGATTCTGCATGATTGGTTGTAAATTATAACATTCCCAATAATACAAAAAGTTATACAGATCAATATTTTTTTCTTCTCTTTCAACATTATACAAAGCTGGATATTTATCAAGTGGCCAGGAATAAGTTCAATGTGTTTACACTGTGCACCAAATTAGGGCCGTTCCACACATCCGGATTGCCAGATCCGACGCACTCCAGTACAGTGATACAGTACACTGGCAGCACGACTAGCTCCAGTCACATGCTGTCATGTGACCCGGACATTGCCGTTCTGCCAATGTACTGTATCACACTACTGGAGTGCATTGGATCTGACAATCCGGATGTGTGAATGGCCCTTAATACATAGGAGGAACCTTCTGTTTGGGGCATAACTGAGCTACTTGCAAAGCGGTACAGTACCGTCTTTCAGTACAGAGCCTAGTGTTCAATTCCAACTGTAAGCTTTAACACAGGTAAATAATGGACATGGCGGCTTATCCTTCCTAAATACCGTTTACATGGGAAGGGGAGATTTTAAGCGCTAGGAATAGATCTAAAACTGGGTAGTTCTTGTAAGATTTACTCAAGACCATTCAAACCAACCTTGTGCAGTCTAGGGCAAAGAATGAAGCTGCAGCAAGCACTCAAATGTGTCGGATGGCATGCCACGGAGACACGAAGAAATACCACTGAACGGGTCGTCACCTTATCGCTTACAAAAGGAAAATACTTCAACACAAATCCCAATGACTAAGTTGCTCATTACATGTAGTTTGGGGGCATAACGTCTGTCTGGATAGAAAGAAAAGTCACAAAAGGAAAACAGGGAGAATATACCTTCCGTTAACAGAATAAATACACTATTGACCAAAAATGTACAGGGGGAGGGGGTTATAGAAAGTTTGGGGTTTTCTTTTAGGGGTTAGTGTGGCTTATACAGTTACAATTGCCTAACAAGGGTACGACAAGCATGAAATAAGAGCATATATATGCTTTAATTGACCATCTTTGAAGCCTATGAATAGGAATTTGGAAAAGTTGATATTGGCATGACAGGGCGCTAAGATACAGAGTCAGTTGGATGGATTCATTGTGTGACTGTCGTAGCGCCGCTGTACACAATCAACCAAAATTTCTGAAAAGGAAAGATCTGCACAGTGTATGAAAACACAATGGAAGCCTACACAACCGATGGAGGTCCTCTGAAGGACGAGGCAAATTTACATGGCAATACTGTTTAAGCAATACATAGGAAAGGGGGAGGGGAAAGGAGGAAAAAAAAAAAGTAATGTTTTCTTTCCCTTTGCAAATACAAGTAAGGTCACTTCGCATTTAATGGACTGATGTTCACCTAGGATGATCTTCCCATATACTACACAATTTCAGATGTTCTGTAAGTGTAATAACGTTCATAGAAAGCCAATATGCATCTACTGTAATATTCACAACTTCTTTATGGCAATCGCTGAATTCATTTGTTTTGGACAGTGAAGAAGGGAAGATGGTTCCTTTCAGACAGTATGTTGAGGATAAAGTGGCTTTCAAGCAGCATGGTGGATTTTTTTTTTGTTTTTTTTTTTACAATTTTGTAGGTTTAGATCATTCTGTTGCGTTTATTGGTTGGCGAGTCTGTAATGACGTTGGTGCACTGGGCTGAGGTACGCTTTCTAGTGCCTCCATTGTCCAAGTGGAGTGCCATTTCCTCCGATATGAAAGTATTCAGATCGACATCGAGAAGTCCATTTCTCCTACGGCTGGTGTTCGAACTTCCACTGACGTGGGTGGGGGAGCCCGGAGTACTTGAGCGAACACTTATACTAGCCATTGCACCACTCAGACCTGCAATTAAGAAAACAATTGTAACATAGCAATATCACTTTGCCTATACAGAGCATCATTTATACACCTCACCTGGACAAGACTTAAGGTCCAGTCACACTAAACAACTTACCAGCGATCCCAACAACGATAGGGATCGCTGGTAAGTTGCTAGGAGGTTGCTGGTGAGATGTCACACTGCGACACTCCAGCGATCTCACCAGCAACCTGACCTGGCAGGGATCGCTGGAGCGTCGCTACACGAGTTGCTGGTGAGCTGTCACCAGCAACCAGTGACCAGCTCCCAGCACCGCGTGGAAGATGCTGCGCTTGGTAACTAAGGTAAATATCGGGTAACCAACCCGATGTTCACCTTGGTTACCAGCGCACGCAGCTACACGTGCAGGGAGCAGCGCACACTGAGCGCTGGTTCCCTGCTCTCCTAGTTACAGCACACATCGGGTTAATTACCCAATGTGTGCTGCAGCTACATGTGCACAGAGCAGGGAGCAGCGCACAATGCTTAGCGCTGGCTCCCTGCTCTCCTAGTTACAGCACACATCGGGTTAATTACCCGATGTGTACTGCAGCTACATGTGCACAGAGCAGGAGCCGGCACTGACAGTGAGAGCGGCGGAGGCTGGTAACAAAGGTAAATATCGGGTAACCAAGGTAAGAGCTTCTTGGTTACCCGATGTTTACTGTGGTTACCAGCCTCCGCAGAAGCAGACTCCTGCTCACTGCACATTTAGTTGTTGCTCTGTCGCTGTCACACACAGCGATCTGTGCTTCACAGCGGGACAGCAACAACTAAAAAATGGCCCAGGACATTCAGCAACAACCAGCGACCTCACAGCAGGGGCCAGGTTGTTGCTGGATGTCACACACAGCCACATCACTAGCAACATCGCTGCTACGTCACAAAAGTTGTTCGTTAGCAGCGATGTTGCTTAGTGTGACGGGGCCTTTATAATAGAGGTAGCATTAGCATTCGTTAGTACGGTGCAGGTCAGTTACTGGTCTTGTGAATCTATTAAACTTAACTTTAAAAACGGCACTTCACACAGAATGACTGTTCAAACCAGGCCCAGAAATCGTGTATCATGGCGGGGACAATCCTTTAAAACCACCTGCTTATTTTCCCCCTACTTTGACAGTTCTGTCTTCATAGAGCCAGAGAAGGGCAGATAGAGGGAACACCGGCAGGTGGGAAGTTGCATTTAAAGGACTGGCCCCGCCATGAAACAATGAGCGCCTGGACTTTGTCAGCACAGAATGACTTATCAGAGACACTTTTGTACATGATAGATGGGCACTTTAAGGGTAAGTGCCCACGAAAAGTATTTTCTTGACCTCCGGGGCCGCGAATCTCCTCCACAAGAGATGGCAGGAGCCTACAGCTGCTCATACCCATGGTCAGGGTTGCATGCACTGCAGTCTCTCGCTGTTGTGTTCTCCCTACGGAGGACAAATGCAAGCCAGCAAAGAATTGACATGCTGCGGCCTCAAAGTCACACCTTAGGTCAGTTTTCACTGCGTGCCGCACATGTGCAGTGGGCATCGGATTTCTGAAGCATGCTGCGTCTAAAACGCTGTGAACACTGATCGTGGGCACATACCCCAACAATTTACAGTGGCTGAACATGTCAGTGCATCACTTCATTCACTAGGTGCAGCTGTTCCGACAGTCAGGGTGCTTAGACTTAGCAATGCAGCAGAGCTGAGAAACCTACTCCCACCCGCACCAGGGTCTCCATATGCACTGTCTATAGACCGTGAGCTGCTAATCACGGGGGATGGGGGGGGGGGGGGTGTTGAGTGTCACACTACCAGGAACAAGGCAATAATGAGTCCAAGCAATAGGGTCCTGGTTTTAAAACCACCATTGGAGGTAAACAGCACAGACCTTGATAAAAAGAGGCTGAAATCTGCTTTAACCCCTACAGCATGCTGTCTTCAGAAAACCTGTAGACAGATTCCCTTTAATGTTGGTGCTAAAATTCATTTTTGCAAACTGGACTTCATTAAAATTCATTAGCCATCTTCTGGCTTTTACAGGCTTGGTATTTCTGCACATCTTACTTTGATGTGGTCTGTGGTCATAAATCAGCTGAAAGGAACTGGAAAGTGACAGATCTAGGAGAATCTAACTCACAGACTCATGTGGACTGAGTGAGGCTATGTGCGCACGTGTGCGCTCTGCACCGCACCTAAAAGGTGTGCTTCAGAGCGCAGCTGAAAAGCTCCGTTCTGAAGCGCATGGTGCCGGCAGAGAACGTGCGCTCTGCATGCTGCATCTCCCTATAGACAGCATGCAAACCGCACGGAAGTAGTGACATGTCACTTAGAACGCAGCGATTCGGGCAGCAGCTGAATCGCTGCGTTCTAATATGCCACGTGCGCACGGCTCCTGCACAATCTCCATAGATTGTGCAGGGGACGCAGGACGCATGCAGTTACGCTGCGGTGCAGAGCACAGCGTAACTGTATGCAATACGCACATGCCCCGATTCTCAAAATCACTCTGCAGCCAGAAAGTCAGTCCGGCACAGTCTATAGAAGGCTTTAGTTTTTATTTCCCCGTCTTCCAAGTTCTTTTAAGCTTTATGCAAACACCTGTACACCGCCTTGTTTTTTGTGTCAAGGATTTTGTACTTTTTAACTAAGCCATCGAATTTTACCATGCAATATACAGGAGAATGAGAAGAAATTCCAAGTGCAGTGAAATTGCTGGAGAGAGAAGGGGGGGTGGGAAAAACACACACCTAACTTTAAGGTCTTTTGGGCATTGCAATCATTTTGCAGTAAAACCATGAAAATGATTCTCTTGTTCAGTATGATTACAGTGATATCATGTATGTTAATACTTCAAGTAATGAAAGAAGTTGAATCTCTAAAAGACCAAGGACATGCTGGTACCTCCCTCTGGTTGCTGTGGGCTACGGTGGCGAGCTCGAGGTATTCCCCACGTCTGCTGATCTGATCAGCAGACGTGTAGCTAGCAGACCCATTAGAGATCCACCTGCAGATCCCTTAGATCGCGCTGTCAAACACTGACAGCACAATTTAAAGGGTTGAGATAGCACCATTCACCACCGCCATGACTCACTTCCTGCGAGAGCCCCCTCAAAAAAAAAAACAAAAAAAAAAAACGCAAGCATTTAGGAGGTGAGCATCTTTGCTGATCAGGGTGATTATGCTCTGATCAGCAGAAATTAACTAGTGATCAGACCGTGTAGTGATAAAGTCCCCTAGGGGGACTACTAATAAATTATACATACGTACATTCAACCCATTGAAGAAAAAAAAACAAAAAAAAAAAACAAACACAAAACACATTTGGTATCGCTGTGTTCAGAAATGCCCAATCAAAATATAAAAATCAGATCGGTACACAGCGTAGTGAGAAAAAAAAAAAAAAAAAAAAAAAAAAAGACAAAGCAAAAATTACCGTATTTTTCGCTTTATAAGACGCACTTTTCCTCCCCAAATTTTGGGAGGAAAATGGGGGGTGCGTCTTATAAAGCGGTAGCGGGGGGGGGGGGGGTCCTGTCTGAGGCGATCGGGCGGGTGCCTGTGGCTGCATGCAAGCGCCCGGGTACCTGTACTTGCATGCAGCGGCAGCCGGGTACCCGTGGCTGTGTACGGGCGGCAGCGGGTGCTGTGTGGGGTCGGCAGCCAGGTACCTGTGCTTGCATGCGGTGGCAGACGGGTACCCATGGCTGTGTGCGGGCGGCAGCCGGGTGCTGTGTGCGAGCGGCAGTCGGGTGCCCGTGCAGGTACTCGGCTGCCGCCCTCACACAGTCACCCATCTGCCGCCCGCACACAGCCATGGGTACCCGGCTGCCACCGCACGCAAGCACAGGTACCCGGCGGCTTGTACGCGGGGTGGGCGGGCAGCCTGCTGGCTGCCACTCTGTGCATGCGGGGCGGGCGGCTGTGCAGCTTACCAGTTGTCCGCGGTCCCACTTTCAAATGATGGCGCCGGTGGAGCTCTTGGATGAGAGCTCCATCTGCGCACGCGCTGCTCCGGGAGTCAGCGCGTGCGCAGATGGAGCCCTTGGATGAGAGCTCCATCTGCGCATGCGTCGCTCCGGGCGCCATTACTTGAATCGGGACCGCGGACACACTCCACCACTGAGCCGTCGCCGCCGCTCCCACTACTGAGCCGCCGCTGCCACCACTGAACCGGGACCGCGGACACACGCCACCACTGAGCAGTCCCTGCCGCTGCCACCACTGAGCAGTTGCCGCCGCTCCCACCACTGAGCCGCCGCCGCCGCTGCCACCACTGAACCGGGACCGCGGACACACGCCACCACTGAGCAGTCCCTGCCGCTGCCACCACTGAGCAGTCCCTGCCGCTGCCACCACTGAGCAGTCGCCGCCGCTCCCACCACTGAACCGGGACCGCGGACACTCACTGCACCGGCCTGCTGCACGGCTCACACGCCACGGCTGCTGCCGCCACCACGGACCCCACGGATCCTGCCACCGCGGACGCCACCGCGCCTGCAACCACGGCACCTGCAACCACGGACCCCGCTGCCACTGACCTGCCGCGCCTGCCAGCACAACCTGTGCCTCCTGTGACCCCGCTTCACCACCACTGCTGCCCCCCTCCGGTAAGAGAACACCGGAGTATAAGACGGACCCCATTTTTCTTTTTTTTACCTTTTTTATGTCTAAGTTTGGGGTGCGTCTTATATTCCGGTGCGTCTTATAAAGCGAAAAATACGGTACATCTTTTTGGTCGCCGCAACATTTCTTTAAAATGCAACAAGCAGCAAATTGTGTACCTGCACAAAAATGGTGTATTAAAAAGGTCAGCTCAGGATGCAAAAAAAAATAAGCAGAAACTGAGCCTCACATCCTAAAAAATTAGAGCACTATGGGTCTTGGAAAAATGGCAACAGCGCTAACTTTTTTTTCTGTAAACTTTAATTTTTTTTCACCACTTAAAAAAAAAAAAAAAAAAAAAAAAAAGTTTCTCCACATTTGGATTTTTTTTCCCTGATTTCCAGTACACTATATGGTAAAACTAATAGTTAAATTCAAAAGTACAACCCGTCCCGCAAAACATAAGCTTTCATAGGGCACGATTGACGAAAACAACAAAAAAAAAAAAAAAAAAAAAAAAAAAAAAAAAAAAAAGCGGCCAGGGTTTAATAAGAAAAAAAAATTAGGACTGTTAGCTGGTGTAGCCATTTTCCAGTACATATACAATTTTTATTTGTGTTGATGGAACTATGACGTTTGCTTTTTGCACGCTTTATGTTTTGTGGTAGATGAATTTTTGATCTTTTTTTGCAGAGCTGTGGAGATTTTGAAATAAAAACTAGTCAAAGCGGCAGTGTTTCCCCAGACTAGACGGCACTCGTTCAATGTTATGGCCTGTGAGAATGATAACGACTACCACAAACCAGCATCCTTGCAGTGAAATCTTGTGCATGCGTACAGTTCTCTGAAGTGGGGTGTAGGTATCCTGGATCCAAGAGGTGCACTGAGCAGTGCAGAAAATATTCTTCCAATCCTGAGCAGTGCTCATCTCTGCAGCCAAAACACATACACCCGGCTTCAGAAGCGCAGTGACGCTGCCAAAATGAGTCACACCCAAGCACAACATTTCTGGCAGCTGGCGAGGACACCGGCTTGTGGAAGTCATGGTCTGCCCTCAGGGGCGACTAGTCTGGGGTACTAATGTCCCATCGACCTGACAGGCTCCCCTTATGGTTCACATTGCAGAGACATTTAGTTGTAAATTCTTGCTTTCCCACAAACTGCAGTGAAATATGAAGTTGCGCCCTCCACAGGGTGCAATTTAATGGTGTGAATAAACATAATTCCATCATAATAGGGCAGTATTTACGTCAATCATTGTATGATTAAAAATGACCAGGTAGAATGATTCTCTGGGCATGATTACTTTTTTTTCCAGCAATACAAAAATGTTAAAAAAAAACCAAACAAAACTTTATAGAAACAATTTTAGAAAATAGTGTTTAACCCCTTCAGCCCCCGGGCACTTTCCGTTTTTGCGTTTGTTTTTTGCTCCCCTTCTTCCGAGAGGCGTAACTTATTTTTCCATCAATCTTGCCATATGAGGGCTTGTTTTTTTTGCGGGACGAGTTGTACTTTTAAATGAAACCATAAGTTTTACCATATAGTGTACTGGAAAACAGCAAAAAAATTCCAAGTGCGGAAAAATTGCAAAAAAAAGTGGGATCGTACAATAGTTTTTGGGATATTTTATTCACCTTGTTCACTATATGGTAAAACTGAGGTATCTATGTGATGCCTCAGGTCAGTGCGAGTTTGTAGACACCAAACATGAATAGGTTTACTTGTATCTAAGGGGTAAAAAAATTCACAAGCTTGTCCAAAAAACGTGGCGCACATTTTGCACCATTTTCCAAAACCCGTAGCGTTCTCATTTTTCAGGATCTGAGGCTCAGTGATGGCTTATTCTTTGCGTCTCGACCTGACGTTCTTAACGGTACCATTTTTGTGCAGATGCTACATTTTGATCGCCTGTTATTGCATTTTGCAGCGACCAAAAAACGTAATTTTGGCGTTTAGAATTTTTTTGCCGCTACGCCGTTTACGGATCAGATTAATTGATTTTATATTTTGATAGATCGGGCATTTCTGAACGTGGCGATATCAAATATGTGTATTTATTTTTTTAACCCTTTAATTTTCAATGGGGTGATTTGAACTTTTAGGTTTATTTTTTTTTTATTTTTTTAAAACATTTTTTATATTTTACTAGTCCCCCTAGGGGGCTATAGCAATCCGATCGCTTTGCACTATCTGCAGATGTCAGCTACAGAGCTGAGAACTGCAGATTTGCTGCTTCACTTTCAATGCCGGCTGTATTCCGGCATTGAGAGGAAGTGAGTCATGTTAGCTACAGACGTCATCACATGACCCTGTGCTACCATGGCAACCGCCGAAAGTCACGTGACTTCCGGTGGGGCGGGGTAAGTGACTGTCATGGCGGCGCCCATATACATATCGCTGCCAAGATTTTGGCAGCGAAATGTAAGGGGTTAATGGCCGCGGGTGGAAGCGATTCCACCCGCGGCTAGCAGGCACACGTCAGCTGTTGATAACAGCTGATATGTGCGCGGATCGCCGCCACCTGCCGGCGGCAGGGGGCGGGGCTTACCGGCACACAATCCATGACGTACCCAGTACGTCATGGGTCGTTAAAGGGTTAATCACTTTGAGGAGGGGGGGTAGCAGCAATATTTTGATTATTTTTCTATTTATGAAGAGGACCTGTCGCTAACAATTGTGGGCGTGGCGGAGTTCCACTCGCAACTGTTAACTTGTTAAATCCTCTGTCAAACCGACAGCGTGATTTAACACACCAGCATGGGAGCGCATCATTTTCAGTGCAGCCCCTTTGAAACCAGCCTGTGAACGGGCTTAAATAGGAAAACAGACAGCTATGATTAACATTGATCAGACAGATCTCTAATTTTGTATGGTATGGTGGGTCTTGGAAAATGGCGACAATACCCAATTTTTTTTTGTTTAACATTTTTTATTTTCAACCACTAAAATAATAATCTTGATGTGTGGTTTCTCTAATCGTACGTATAAGAGTCACACTTCACGGCCATTTTTCCGCAAAGCAAAAAAAAAATAAAAATTGGCAGAATTGGGGGGGGTGTTTCTTCACTCTACAAACTTGAAGTTTATGCCAAAGTTACAGTACATCGTGGTAAAATGAATAATGTCACTGAAAAGTACAGACTTGTCCTGAAAAAAAAAAAAAAAAACATTCTACTCGGAGAAATGCTAGGCTACTGTCACACTTATTGTTTGTTTGCACCTGTCACAACTGATGCTGCAAAACAAAGATCCGGATTTTTTTTTTTTTTACAGTTTTACCATCGGCAGTCACAAAAGCCGGGCAATCGGGGGGGGGGGGGGTAGGACGGACTAAGGAGTCGCTCCCATGAGTGATTTTTTTTCACAGCAGTAATCAGATCAAGAAAACAATTGCAGCATGCTGCGAGCGGAATCAGATTAGTTTTCTCACACCCATAATAGCCTATGGGTGCGAGAGAAATCGCACCCACTGGAATGCAGTGCGATAGACGCATCAGCTGATAATTGGGGAAATTAGTCCCTCCCTCTCCTCCGCAGTTGTGCTGCGATCGCAGGGTCGAAATCAGTGGCATGACACTCTGCTTACCCTCCAGCACAGCGGGAGCCGGGGTCATACGATGCACTTGCAGTAATGCTAGTTTGGCCCCAGCCTAATTGATCTTCTGCACACTGACTAAGCTCGGCTCAGTGTAAAGTCTCATTAAGGGTACTTTCACACTTGCGTTCACTGAGCTATTCTCCATAGACTTGTATTGGCGACGCACTGACGCAAGTGTCTGCGTTGCATCTGCTGGCTGCCACTGAGTCGTTATTTTGATGCAGCAAGGGGCGGATGGAACGCTGCATGTAGCGTTTCTGGTGTCGTTAAAACGCACCTTGGCGGATTCCGCCGCTATGCGCTAAGCGGCAGAATCCGCTGACTGATTCAGTCACGTTCCACTGAGCATGCTCCGCATGTTCAGCAGAACGATCTAAGACTATGTGCGCACGTTGCGTAAATACATGCAGTTACGCTGCGCTTTGTAGCGAAGCGTAACTGCATGCATCCTGCGTCCCCTGCACAGTCTATGGAGATTGTGCAGGGGCCGTGCGCACGTGGCGTCTCAGAGCGCAGCGCTTCGGCTGCTGCCCGAAGCGCTGTGTTTTAAGAAGTGACATGTCACTTCTTCCGTGCGCTCTGCATGCAGCCCCCGCTCTGTCTATGGCAGGAGCTGCAGGCAGAGCACATGGAATCGGCTTTTTTTTTTCTCTACGGACATTTTCTGCAGCGATTTGAAGCGCACATGTGCTCTTCAGATCGCTGCAGAAAATTCTGCAGGGCTAGTACGCAACGTGCGCACATAGCCTAAATCGTTTAAAATTACTCCTGATCTCTGTTGGTCTCTACCTCTCACCCTCTCTGTCATACTCAATCACGGGCACGGCGCTGCACGGCTGTCACACTGCTCTGGCGGCGGCTTCTCTTTTGAAAATGCCGGCCACTCATTATTCCATCTCATATTGCCTGCTTTCCCCACCCACCGGCGCCTATGATTAATTGCAGTGAGACAGCTGTCACTCAGCGTGGGGGTGTCTGACTGCAACCAATCACAGCCACTAGTGGGTGGGTCTATATCGTGCAGTACAATAAATTTTCACCTCTCACCACTTTATTAATCTCCAAAAACCCCTCTAGGTCCAACATAATCCAAACGAGGTCCCAGGACGCTTTCAGCTCTGCTACATCGGAAGCAGACAGGAGCTGCCATAGAACACCGCCGCCCTGTCAGCTCCACACAGCAACTGAAGTGAGTCGCACTGTTAGGGCTCTTCTCCACTGGCGTTTTTTTTCTCAAAATTCAATCACTTGAAAAAACGGATTGAAATCTGTGTAATTATTTCCTATGAGGCTGTCTCCTTTTACCCGTTTTTTTTATGTCTATACACGGTTCGCTGCATCAGCGATTCTCAGCTCTCTCACCCCCATGAAATTCTATGGGGGTGAGATAAAAAAAGTCAGAATCCGGGTGGCATACGCATGTCACACGGATCCTGACACTTGCATACCGCGTCAGACTGGCTACTGGAGAAATCTCCTGTAAAACCAGTCCTGGCCGCGGTTACGTGCACTGCACTCCGGAGCAGTCACCTGAGCTCCAGAGTGCAGCCTGAACAGCGAGCACCGAGTGATGGATTCCCCAGCAATTGCTGTTCAGGTCAGCACAGCTGCAAACAGATCAGGCAGAACGCAGGAGCTCAGGTTACAGCTCCGGAGCTCAGTGCAGGTAACCGCGGCCAGGACTGGTTTTACAGGAGATTTCTCCTGTAGCCAGTCTGACGCTGCTTACCTAAAAACTCACATAGCACTCGCATGACGCTCACATGTCATACGGATGCTATGTGAGGGGAAAAAACAAAAAAAACAAAACACCGTACGCAGATCACACACAGGATACTCTACTCACATTTTGAGCCGCGTATCGCTGTGATTAAAAAAAAACGCCAGTGGAGAAGAGCCCTTAGCGGGGACATTACTGAGGTAGTGTGTCTGGTGATTATGGGTGCCGTCGTGCCTGCGTGTGCAGTGATGATGATTGGGGCGGTAGTGCCGATGTGTACGGTGATTATGGTGGCTCGCTCGCTCTTGGCTTAACGCAACGTGTAACGACACTGTGCTTGGTAACAATAGTACACATCGGGTTACTAAGCAAAGCGCTTTGCTTATAGTTACCCGATGTGTACCTTGGCTACGTGTGCAAGGAGCTGGCTTCTAGAAGCTGCGGACGCTGGTAACCAAGGTAAATATCGGGTAATCAAGCAAAGCTTTTGCTTAGTTACCCGATGTGTACCTTTGTTACCAGCGTCCGCAGCTTCTAGAAGCCGGTTCCCTGCTCATTCAGATCGTTGCTGTCTGGCTGTCAAACACAGCAATGTGTGCTTCACAGCGGGAGAGCAACGAGCAAAAATGGTCCAGGACATTCAGCAATGATCAGCGACCTCACAGCAGGGGCCAGGTCGTTGCTGGATGTCACACACAGCAACATCGCTAGCAAGATTGCTGTTGCACCACAAAAAACGTGACTCAGCAGCGATGTCCGCTTAGTGAGATGTGGCCTTTAGGATGTTACTTCCACTGGTTCCCTTTTATTTCTGTAGACACAGATTGATAAACCTGGTTTTGACTACCTGGAATAAGTAATGTGAGCACCATTAACCCCTTCACGACCAATTTCGCGGTTTCAATTTTTATTTTTTTCGCCATTCTTCCGAGACATAACTTATGTTTCAGTCAATATGAACAAGTTGTACTTTTAAATGAAACCATGGAGGTTTGCCATAGTGTACTGGAAAACGAAAAAAAAAAAATTCCAAGTGCGGAAAAATTGCAACAAAATAAATTCGATTGCAGTATTGGTTTTGAGATACCATATAGTGAACACTGAATAAAGTAAATTGATCGATGTGATGCCTCAGGTCGGTGCGACTTTGTAGACAAATATGTATAGGTTTACTTTTATGTAAAGAGTTAGAACAAAAAAAAAACAAAAAAACAGAAGTTTGTCCAAAAAAAAGTGGTGTACGTTTTGCGCCACTTTCCGTGACTGGTGGTCTCATTTTTCAGGAACTATGGCTCAGTGACTGTTTGTTCTGTGTCTCGAGCTGACGTTTTTAACGGTACCATTTTTGCACAGATGCTACGTTTTGCTCGCCTTTAATTGCATTTTGCGCAAAATTTTTGGTGACCAAGACACGTCATTTTGGCGTTTGGAATTGTTTTTATGCCGCTACGCCGTTTACCAATCAGATTAATCGATTTTATATTTTGCTAGATCGGGCGTTTTTGATCGCAGCAATACCAAAAGGTGTGTATATTTTATTTTTTTTAACCCTTTAATCTTCAATTGGGTGATTTTAACGTGGGTTTTTTTAATTTTTCAAAAAAAAATTTTAACTTTTTTTTATTCTACTAGTCCACCTAGGAGGCTATAATGATTAGCTGTCTGATCACTCATTCATTTCTCCAGATCAGAGCACCACTCAGGCTGGGAAAAATCATCATCTCGTAACAGCTAGTACTCGGCTGCTTCTTACAGGATCTGAGTCATGTGAGCACAGGAGTAATCACATGACCCTGTGCTACCATGACAACCACTGGATCCACGTGATCACGTCATGTGACTTCCGGTATCTGCCTGTGAGTAATGTTATAGCAAGATTGCCATCGTTGTCACATATTGACAGCGCCATTTAAGGGAATAAATAAAAGCCAGGGGTTGATAGAGATTCCGCTCATGCCTAGCAGGCACACGTCAGCTGTACAAATCAGCTGACATGTACGCCGATCTACCCCAGCTGCCGGCAGTAGCTGGGGGAGATAAACACTGAATGCTAAGACGTAATACTGCCTGCGGTCGTTAAGGGGTTAAAAGTAACCTGTTTTGTCTTTTTTATATTAAACCAACTTCCATTGTTTCAAAATGATAAAATGTGCATCACTAACCGTTTTCTTAAAAAAAAAAAAAAAAAAAAAAAAAACACAACACGACTATATGCTTGGGTGAACATAGTAACCAGCGTATTTGTTTTATAAGACGCACCCCAAATTTAAAGAAAAAAAAAGTTTGGGAAAATGGGTCAGTCTCATCTTATTGGGGGGAGGGGAGCGGCAGCACTGGTAGAGCAGGGTAGAAGGCAGGTAGTAGGTGAAGTACATACAGTAGGTGTCTGCTATTCTGCCAGCACTGTGAGCCAGAAGCCATCCTTGGTGATTGTAGGTAACAAAATGTTGGTGGTGCAGGCTTTAAGGAAATTGCAACCATAGTCGACGCTTGTACAGACTGAGCCCTCTGTTTAATGAAGAGCAGAGATCTCATCTGCTCACGCGCCACCGTAGGTGTTATTTTTCTCAAGTCCCCATCTGGAAGATCATTGGGCTGGAGGCGGCGTATGCGCAGATGAGCTCTCGGCTCCCGGAGAGTTCAATCTGTGCACACACCAACTCTGGGCGCCATTTCTCTAAAGCCTGCACCTCCGACATTCTATAATCACTGGGGATGGCTCCTGCGTCACTGGGACACCCACAGCACCACTTCTCCTGCCACCTACATCTGACCCTGCTCCACCATTCTCTCCCCCCATCCAGAAAGCTACAACCAGATTATAAGACCCTCACCCCCCCCCCCCATTTTCCTTCCAAATTTTTGGGAGTAAAAGTGCATTTTATCCAAAAATAATCCAAAAAACACAGTACCTTAGCTTTCAGTCATAGGAGCAGGACTTTAGCTGGGATCACTGTCACTGAAGTTCAAGCAGTATTCTTTTTTAACTTATGTCCCCAAAAGGACCTGCGCTGATGTCATGGTCATGTGATCGTAATGGGAAGAGCTCAGCAGAGAAGTGATGTTGAAGGACCTGTGGTGTAATCAATTACAATACTGGGGATGCGAGTGACAGATCCTTAGCAAGTATCACCCCTGTGGCTGAAACAAAAACCTAAAATAGGTATTTACCACATTCACCTAAGCATATAAAAAATTTGTTTATTTTGGGGTTTTTTTTTTTTTAAGATAAAAAACAATGAAAAATTGTGTATTGTGATGCACATTGCATCATTAAGCACATTGCCAGCAGTTTAATAAAATAAAACGACATGACGGGTCCCTTTGATGAAGGCCCCAACTAGAATATGTAGATTTAGAATAGCAAAGGTATTTTGTACAGTCTCCGATTTTATACTAAAGTTAACAAAAGGTTGACATTGCAAGTCATGTGAGAAAGCTTTCCATGCTCATGGCTCCCCTTAGGACAACACCTTATGTACTTTGTCTACATCTTGTGCATACAGATCTTTATAACTTGTCCAGGAACCACAAGAAGCCATTTTTGTCTCCTATCACAAGTAACAAGACATCCGCTTGCCCACTTGGAGTCCAGTATTAACACTATGCAGACAAGAGTACATGAACAGAAGTGTTGTGAAAGAACGGAAGGGCAGTATTTAAGTACAGCTGGATGGGCTCCTCAAGAATACTGCCTTAAAGCCATTGAACTGCAATGAAACGTTTGTGATTTTTAAACTGGTTTCGTACTAATAATTCAAGCCCTTCTCATGACCTAACTCTTCCTAATAATCATTTTCCCAATATACTGCTATTACCTGCTCCTTTAGGCCTCTCTCTGTGTGGCTGCTTTATTCCTCTGCTGTGATGCAACAAGGCTACTTCCGATCTGGGACAGGACTTTGACATACTGAACAGCGCACATCACTGGGGGAGCAGAGGCCTCGGTGAGTGACAGCAGTCTGGGCAGTCCTCTCTGAATCCATCCCACCTATGATTTGAAGTGCCGTCAGCTGATAAGCCGCACATCGCAGTGCTTATTACAAAGTATATCACAGGGCTTGACAACAGAAGGCACAATACAAAGCTTGGTCATGCGTAGTGCAGACTGACTGCTGAAGCTTTGAAATGTCGTCCCTTCTGCTGTCAAGCCCTGTGATACTTTCTAAATGATCAGCACATTGCAGCGCTCATCAGCTGAAGGGACGGTGCTCCACATCAGTATGATGGAGAGGAGAGTGGTTTTATCTGAACGTGGGTGCTCAGATTGCTTTCACAGAGGGGCAACACCTCCCCACCGGTGACATGGGCTGTTCAGTGCTTCAGAGTCCAGTCCGTAGGTGAAAGTAGCCTTGGTGCATCACAACAGAGGAATAAAGAAGCCACACAGACATAGGCTTACAGCAGCAGGGCAGGTAATAGAAGAACACTAGGAAAACTATTAGGAAGAGTTAGGTCATATGAGAAGGGGTTAAATTAGTAGTGGAAAAACTTCCAATACAAATGCAAGCATGATGAAACCCATGTACGCATCTCATATACAAAGGGGTTTTTCTATCATGTGACTATTGTTTCTCCTATAAAGAGGTTTCAAACACACTTTAGTACCAGAAGGTAGCACACACCTTGCTCCTTACATTTAATCTTAAGGACTTCAGGTGGGTGCTTGACAAGCGGGTACTGTGCTAAAGTGGCAACGGTTTACACTGCATGGTTAGTTAAGTGAACCAGTCACCAGATTTTTCCCTTTTAAACTATCACCTTCTGCAGATCCTGGGCTGCATTCTATGAAGAAGCACCTTGGCCCCAAAAATAACTAAGACCTGGCCGTTCGGTATGCCAATGACCTGTGGGGCTCAGATGGGTGGGCTCATTTTCTCCTCCTTTATCCCCCTCCTGCCGCTGATCGCCGCCCTCCCTTGAGTGACGAGATGACGCCCTCAGTCATCCTCCTCTTCGCATTTTCAAATCTCGCGCCTGTACAGTTAGGTCGGCTCGCGCAGGCGCAGTTCACACTGCCATGTTGCAGGCAGAGCAGAAAACATAGCTCACCGACGTGAGCAACTAAATGCGCAGGCGCAAGATTATGGCCGGGTACGAGGATGGCGCTGTGAGGTCATGCACAGCGCTGACCATAATCTCGCTCCTTGCGCATTTAGCTCACTGGTGCAAGAGAGGGCAGCTGTTTTCTGCTCTGCCCGCAATATGGCAGAGCAAACTGCGCCTGCGCGCTCCGACCTAACTGTACAGGCACGAGATTTGAAAATGCGACGAGGATGACAAAGGAGTCATCACGTCAATCAAGGAAGGAGGACGGCGATCAGCGGCTGGAGGGGGGGGGGGGGGGGAACAGGAGCAGAAAATGAGCCCGCCCATCTGGCCAACACAGGTAATCAGCATACCTAACGGCCAAGTTTTATAGTTATTTTTTGGGGTCTGGAAGGGGAGTCAGGGCCAAGGTGCCCCTTCATAGAATGCAGCCCGGGAGCTGCAGAAAGGGATTCTTTCAGTTTAATAGGGTAAAATCTGGTGACTGGTTCCCTTTAAAAATGGTAACCTGATGGTAGATTCCTGTCAGTCTAGGAGTGTGCGGCAGAAGCCACTAGGGACCAGCAGCAGACTAGTCATCCAAGACGTTGTCCCAGACTGTCTTTCAAAGTATGTCTTCTCTGAAAGGCTGCAGTGTTTCAACATAAAACAGCTGCAATAATGCAGCCAGTGACGGATACATGCTGTCTGCGGAATAGGCAGCACAAATCTACAGTCTTGATTGGTAACTTATAATGGTTAGTTTTGCAAAAGCTGTTGGGCTTCTAATAATGAGGAAGCCATTTGTAATGATTTTCAATTGACATCAGAAATTCACTGACTTAGATCTCCGTCACATCAGGGTTTCCGGTACGTGTGACGTCAGTTTTCACACGTAGCAGAGACACTGACACAAGAAGACCCATTAAAATCAATGAGTCTGTGCACGTCTGTGTCTTCAACACGGCGACATGTCAATTTTACTCCATCAGCACCAATGTGATCCATACTGAAAAAAAAATAAAGAGGGGTCTTTACAGTTAGAGCAGTGAGACTGTGGAATGCCCTACCACAAGAGTTAGTAATGGCAGACACTATAGCAGCTTTTAATAAAGCGCTGGATTATTTCCTCAGTACAGATAACATTGTTGGTTATAAATGACTAAGTGACCAAATGTAGAACTGGTGGAGGAAGGTTGAACTAGATGGACCTAGGTCTTTTTTCCAACCTAAATAACTATGTATAACACATGTCTTTATAATAAAGTTATTTGCTATACTCACCTGTCTTCAGTGTGGTTGTCGTCAATGTTGCTGTCACTTGCTTCTGGGCCCCCTCATTATGCTCATGCATGTTCACTACACTATGGGCCCGGAAGCAGCAGCATCGGAGACAAGTGGGCATACAAGTACATGCTGTCCGTGTGCTATGCGGAGATCACACAGATTGCACACTAACAGCACGCACACACCTACACCACGGACAGTGCAAACCATGTGTGTTATACGTCCGAGTAAAAAAGAGGCCTTAAAGGGATTGTCCGCTGTAAATCCACAAGTCTGCAGTCACTGCATGGTACTCCAAGACTGCAGACTTGAGTCCTCACATCGCACTATGCACTGGGAGAATTCACCAGCATCAGCCAGGAATGGCGTCACATGGCAGATTGAATGACATTCATTCTCCAAGCCACATTCAGACTAGATGTACATGGCATCACTCAATAGACTTAGAGCATCCATCTAGTTGGATTCTGACAGTGTGCATATCACATATTCGCTGCCACATGACCACTGTTCCTGGCTTGATCAAAGGCGAACACAGACTTGTGAATCCTCACACGCACTGAGTGATTGACTGCAGACTTTAGGATTTACACTGGACAACCCCTTTAATTTGCAGTTACTTGGCAATCCCGTCGGCCGCTATCTGGGACCTATGAAGCAGACTAACACATTACAGCACCAAACCACAGAGCAAAAGAGGCCAGTCAACTGAGAGCTGCAACGTCAAGTACACACAGGGCAAACATACCATGTGCACCATCTGCATGTAAAGCTATCAGTTAGACCAGTGGCCAACTCATTCCTAGTAACCGCAATGTGTGAACCTAGACATTAAACTGATAAACCCTTCTCTGAGATTAGTATTTTCTAATACTCGATGAAACAACAACTTGTTAGTCTTTACACTAAAGCAATCTGCCACTACTCATCTTTAGACAAGTCTTCAAAAACAAAATGGTTATTGTAGTGGATCATTTTCTCCCTCCCACCAGCACACCGGTAACTATGCGGCTAGTAGGTCGCGTTATTGCCACAGATTTGATCAAGCAATTCTATAAGTTAATATGGCTGCCTTTCTTCACCTTCCCATAAAGTGAGCATTAGCAAAGTTTCTTCATGAACATGAAGTGTTAACTATGAAATGCGATTTACAATAAAGAGGAAAAAGCAGAAGTTGACAGTTACCATGGAGAGCTATCGCTTCTCGGAATGGCTGCAAATCAGTCTCTACAGATGAGTCAGTTTCTGAAGGAGAAGCCCGGTTGGGTGACACCACAGTTAGCCTTGGTGGTGCACGCGAGTTTCGTGGAGGTGGAATTTTGCCACATAGAAAGCTTATTAAATCCTCTCTACGAATAGTTCGTCGACGTTTTTTCACCCAGGCCAAAACATCCTTATTGCGGCGCTGATAGCCAACCTGAATTCCAAGATCAAATGTCCGCTGATGAGTATCCACGCTTTCTAGAAGGTAAACAGAGGGCAAACATCATTGAAAAAGGCAGAGACTCATTTGTAATACATTTAGGACAGAACAACAGGTAAAATCCATGTGGTACAATGCAAAACAATAGATTGGTGTCTATTTTCAGACTGTAATCAAAGTTTTATAGAGAATGAAGAATTTTAGTTATGTAAATGAAAACCCTATTCGTTAATCTATTCACTTTCTGGATTCACAGAAATCTGCAGACTTCACACATTTTAAAAACAGAACATTGTTGTGTGCTTTGAAAGCAGAACCGTTGCCAAAGTAACTGGGACACCGAGTGTGCCCAGGTGGGGGTGGGGAATGTTTTTTACCAACACTTCTTCCCCCTAAGCAACATACTTTGCAGGAAGAGCTTGCTGGTCTGCCCAAAAGCCATGAGAATGAAAGCGGGACATTAAGGGATAAAAGGTATCAAACCCCGACTGGAGAGGCCAGAGCTGCGGATGCTTCCACATCAGTTTATACTGCCATGGACTGCCACAGGTCTCCAATATCTCAAGATTTTATAAGGCTCTTTACATGCAAGACCTGGGATTTTTACAGTTCTCTAGGACAAGAACTTCAGTTTCCCAGACGCCAAACAGATCTGCCACCAAATCATCATCCAACGACCTCAAAACAAGAATCTACCCTACATACAAAAGGCCTAAAGTCGCACTTTAGGCCTAGAATGCATAGGCTACTTCCAGGTTCGTGGGTGTGGCAATGTTTCCTCCTGTCCTCTATAATCATGCAAGGGGGATTCACTCCCCCTCCTCCCACCTGGGATTCTGAATCCCCCCCCTTTCCTCCTAGCTGGGATTCTGCCCCCCATCCTCCACCCACTTCCATTATAAACAACTCCATGATAAGGTTTACTTTGTCTGGAAACATGGGGCTGCATTTTGAACACTCCTATCACGTGACATACATGACATCATACCTGGAAGGAGCCCATACAGTCTAGTATCTCACCCTGTTCTGCTGGTCTTAGCCCTTACTGACAGCCACATTTTTCTAATCTGACGTGTTACTTTATGTGGCAAAAATTCTGAAATTCTTCAACATATTCCAGTGATGAGATTTGTGATACATTGTATTTTAGGATTGTGGCAAGTTTAGTTTACCATGTATAGGTGTATGAAAAATCAGTTGACAATTTAAAAAAACAAAAAATAGAAAGTTTTCAACCTTTGGATGTTTATACCTTTACTTCAAATAATCGTACCACAACGGTTCAAGGGGTTGTATGGGACATACATTTATAGAGCGTCTGCTATAGAGTACAGCTGCTTATATAGGCTGGACAGTAAAAGGTGTATCGGTAGTCATTAAGGAGTTAAAATTTGTATGACACATTATGAACTGTAAGAACATAACCTATCCTTAGAACCTCCAAGCAATGTCCATATTTACCACAGCGTCTAATAACTACAGAACATAAACCGCCCTAAAGGGGTTGAACGTCCCTAGTGCGCTGAATAAAATAAGGAAAAAAAAAAACCTCACCTTCCAAACGGATCTGCTCCTCCACTGCAAGAGCAAGATGCAAGATCATAGGATCCCTAGCAATGTAGTGACATTAGATCACTAGCACTACAGCCCATCAGTGGCCACCAAATCACGTGACCATTCACTAGATCACCAGGAGACAGCTCTAGGTGCAGACAAACACCACAAGCCTGGGAGGATACCTTCTCATTTTAATAAAAACAGGGGAAGGGGGAATTCAAAAAACGGGGGTTGTTCCTGTACAAAAAAAAAAATTATACAAAGTTTCTTTGGCTGATGAATTGCATGACAGTGGTGACAAAAAAAAATTAATCAACCTACAAAGTAAAGCAATATTTCAATATATTCTCCACTTTACACTCTAGTGTAGTCCTCCGTGGAGACAACAGCAGGAAAGAAGGGGGTCTACATTAAGAGTCAGCATGCACAAGACCATGATCAGTGGATTTGGCTGATATATATCCAATGTGGATGCTGTTCATACACAAAACCTACAGAGATTTCATAATGCCCCCACTATATACTATAAAGACCATGTAACATTCACATGACGTGAAGTCAACATGACCTTCACATAGCAGGTAAGTTATAAATCCAAAGTGTATCCCCCTGACTACTCCAGCACACGCTCCCCTCCACATAGAATTGTCATTATGGACAGAACACTGGATTTTGCAGACTTTCCTTCTGTTCCATCACATGTGTACTTTAATATTTATGCTTCTTCTGTACTTTGTAACGTGAAAGCGTTTCAAGAGTGATACAAAAGAATGGAAACCGAGTACCTCCATATAAAAGAACAAAAACCATCAGAGTACCCCCATATAAAAGAACAGAAATATCAGAGTACCTCCACTTCTATTCGGCCTGCACTTATAAACATGACTAAACCAGTCAGTCATAGCTGAACATGATACCGGAGTAATCTCACTGTAAAGACCCCGTTACACGCTACGATATATCTAACAATATGCCGTCGGGGTCACGTCCTTAGTGAAGCACATCCGGCATCGTTTGACAGACACCCCAGGAACTATGAACTGCAGCTTACCTGCATCTGCCGGTAATGCAAAAGGAAGGAGGTGGGCGGGATGTTATGTACCGCTAATCTCTGCCCCTCCGCTTCTATTGGCCGGCCGCTGTGTGACGTCGCTGTGATGCCGAACGTCCCTCCCCCTTCAGAAAGGGGATTTTCGCCGCCCACATAGAGGTAGTTTTGGAGGCAAGTACGTGTGATGGGGGTTAACGACTTTGCACCACAGGCAACAAATTACCCGTAACGCACAATGTGGACGGGTGCAATCGCACATGCGATGGCACGATAAATCGCCGCGTGTAAAGCTGCCTTAGGCTTTGTGCGCACTGGAAAATGGAATTTTCTCAAGAAAATTCCACAAGCACTGAAAGATTACCGCACCCGCGGTAAAAAAATGCGACAAGCCGCACCCGAAAACCGCATGCGGTTTGCCGCAGTTTGCTGCGGTATTGCAGCGTGCGGGTTGGTACATGTGCTTTAATGCATTCAATGCAATAAAGCACATTGAAGAAAAAAAAACAAAAAAAAACAAAAAGGTAGTTTCCTTCTTAGATAGCAGAGATAGATAAATAGATAGAAGAATAGATAGAGAGATAGCTAGATAGTTAGATAGAGGGATAGATAGACAGAGTCCCTGTGAGCACACGCTGCATTTCTCCCGGCTGTAGTGTGTTCACATTACCGGCCATGGGAAATGCCCTGTGGGTACCTCTGCCGTCTCGTTGCGAGGCTGAATTCAGCGCTGTCTGTCAGTCGCGGCTGGATGCAAGCATCGCAGGACGTGGATTACGCCGGAGCTGTGTGTTTCGGGGGGGTTAATAAACGGGTGAACCAGGGGCTTTTTTGTGTTTTATTTAAAATAAAAGGATTGTGTGTGTGTGTGTGTGTGTGTGTGTGTGTGTGTGTGTTCTGCTTTGCTTCCTCTTCCTGTAATGACATCACTTCCTTGCAAACTGCAGGCAGCGATGTACATTACCGCAGGTAAACTGCGAAATACCGCAGGGAATAACGCAGGAAAACACAATGAACCCCACAGAATTTTCAGCGGTGGCGTGTGCAATCAACATGATGTGACTGTCTCAGCCAAAACAGACCCATAACTATATTCCCCATGTCCGGCGCTCACTCTCCACTTCTGCCTGGGCCTTTGTGTAACCAGTGAGCTCATCAGCTTGGGCCATCTTCCTTGGCACATACATTGGACTCAGTCATTGGATAGAGGTAAAACATGACATCACTGCTACATCCAGAACACACCTAAGCAGCAGTGGGGTATTGGACTCGGGGCGGTGAGTAGTTTTAGAGTTTTTTTTTTACAATAGCAAAAGTGTTTAACCCCTTTCAGATAAACTGGCAGCTTACAGCAGGGTTGAGGCCTAGGCATTAGGTTGTAGCTCCTAGTTCCCCAATATGAAGAGAAAGAAGTTGTGTCAGATATTTGTACAGCATCATCGTTATCAGTTTTGTAAATGCCATTTTCCCAAGACACTAAATTTACTGTTATATAAACCTAACAAGATCCCCAATGTGTTAGAACATTTTGTACAATTGATATTAATCTGAAAGCTGCCAGAGATCTCATCTTCAAAATGTCTTCCTATAATGTCAAGGCTCTAGCTTGGTATACGATTGCACAAGAGCTGGATGTGAGGATGCCACACCACTTCCAAAAGGAAGGTCCACTCCCCAATAATGTATCAGGTTCTGCATTACGCCACAAATGGCTGCCATAGGAAATGTCCAAAGAACAACATTACAGAATCTCAGCAAGGACTGGCTATCGAGGATTTACAAAGTAACTACCGTATTTTTCGGACTATTAGACGCACCGGACTATAAGACGCACCCTGGTTTTAGAGGAGGAAAATAGGAAAATAAAATTTTAAGCAAAAAATGTGGTCATGACATGTGGTCATGGGGCGAGGATCTGCTGCTGACACTGTTATGGGGGTAATGTCCCCAAATTCTCTACTAAGGTGCCGCATCCTGGTAATGATCCTCCCTGCCTGGTATATACAGTATATGTCCCTCATCCGCTATACACCGTAATCCTGCCATATGGCCGCATCCTGCTATATACTGGCATGTGGCCGCATCCTGCTATATAACCCATCATGGCATATGGCCCCATCCGGCTCATCATATGCCCCCATCCGGCTCATCATATGCCCCCATCCTGGTGTATGGCCGCATCCTGTGGCACATAAAAATAAACGTTCATACTCACCTCACTTTACCTCACTCCCTGCAGCATCGCTCGTCCTTCCATCTGTGTCAGCGGCAGCGCCGCTGATTGGAGCCGTCCCCATTACCCTGCTGGATCGCGATCATCTCCTGTGTCTGTGCCAGTGTCCCGGCCGCTGCGTGTGGACACGTGCGCACAGCGATGACGTCATCGCTGTGCGGCCGCTAGTCTCCACTCAGCTGCCGGCACAAACACAGGAGATGATCGCGATCCAGCAGGGTAATTGGGACGGCTCCAATCAGCGGCGCTGCCGCTGACACAGACTGAAGGACGAGCGATGCTGCAGGGAACAGTGAGTACTGTACACTCACTGATTCACTGCTCCCCGCGCTGATGATGACGCGCGGGGAGCAGTGAATACAGCCGCACATGATCACTCCAGGCCGTAGTTGCCAGGGGTGATCATGCGAGCCGGCTGTTTATCCCCCGCCCACCTGTCAGCGCCGGCTTCAGCGCTGAGGGATGATGGGCGGGGGATGGGCGTGCATATTAAATGAGCGGGTCCACGTGGTCACGGCAGGCTGCTACAGCCTGCTCGTGCCCCCGATGACCCGCTCCACCCACATTCCCCGCAGCCACATTCAGACCATAAGACGCACCCCCCACTTTCCCCCAACATTTGGGGGGAAAAAAGTGCGTCTTATGGTCCAAAAAATACGGTATATGCAGAAAAGCAACAAAAGCAAAAACAAATAATGAAGATTTTTCAACACCGTGTTAGCAGAATTTTTTTTTATCAGTCACATTCACAACAATGTAAACTTGAAGTGAGAAGTTACTTCCTCATAAGCTCAGTCTGAGCATTTGTTCACCCCAGTCTTGGTTCACTGAGCCCAGCTCTTAGTGAATATGGAGGCCACTAGCCTCTACAGTTCTGAGCCTGTGTATACCAGTTACCTACATGGTGACATATGTCACGTGGCAACAATTCTCACAAGTCATGTGACAAAAAAAAAAAAACAATGCTATTTCAGGGTCGCCTCAGCCTAACTGCAAGATTACTCTGACCACAGATCTCAAAGTCCTCTACAACCTTCATTCTGCCAGACAATTACTAAAAAATAAGAGAAAGAATTGTTTTCAACTCCGAAGAGAAAGGCCAACACTCATTAAGAAACAACAACAGCCTTTTAACTTTATACAGGTCCGTTTTAAGTCTGGTATAAGCAGTAAGTGTCAAGTCCAGGAGATACATGTTCTCCGCTGCAGTTTAGTATTAAAAAAACTAAATAAAAATAACTATCTTTGGGTCCCCTGGTGAGTCTCCGCTACAAGCGGCGATACGTGTGGGATTACACCCCAAATGTGGCCATGTTTCCTGGATATCCCAGTCTGGTATACCTTAACTGAAATTCTTATATTGCATGTGCTGGTAATGGGTTTTAGGAATAGAGTGTATATTACCTTCTCAGCCTCTTTGCTTTTTGTGCTTTTCTGTAACCTTAATAAAAAGGACTACTTGAAGGTGATCTTTTTGTATACTTGGCTTTTTCTTCTTGGTATACAAAGTGTTTTCAGCGTATGTTATGGTGATTCCTATATATTAGTAGTGCCCTCCATAATAATTTGTCCATTGCCTGGCATTGGCTGCAGCGCGGACATCACATGGACAGCACAGCAGCCAATCAGAGCTGAGGGGGAACGTTCAGTCTACACTTGCAGAACTGGGGTGCTCACAATCTTGGCGGCAGACCTCAGGAGCAGCAGAGGCTCGATGGTGACCGTGATTGCAGCAAGTTGTTTTTTTCTTGAAAGGGGGCAACCCATAGACAGTAGTGTTAATGCTTAGTGTAGGATTGGCGTGTAGAAAGACTTCAGCCAAAAATCCTCAGCTACAAGTCCCAAACCATCTATATTCACTAACAAAAAAATAAATAAATAAAAGTCTGCACCCGAGTCAGTTGTTGGACGATAACCACACAAGCACAAGTTTCCAGAACCACCTCAAGCGGATCTCACCTCCGTCATGTACGACCTTCATACAGTAGGTTGATTTCTGAGCAGAACAGAGAAGATGCTACTGATACACCATACTAGACCAAGAGGACAGAGCATGGGCAGCCCGTAGGTGACTCCGGAGTAATCAGAAACACCGTAAGACGCACTTTTCCTCCCAAAACTTTAAGAGGAAAATGAGGGGTGCATCTTAAAATCAGAATTTAGCTTATGGGGGGTTGTGCAGAGGGATCAAAGGAGGCAGAGATGATGCTCCGAGCAATGCACTGTGCTGCCGCGGTGTTGCTTGTCTGTGCGACGCTGTTCTGTGCATCGGGCGGAGCCGCTCTGCGTGGAGCCGCTCTGCGTGGAGCCGCTCTGCGTGGAGCCGCTCTGCGTGGAGCCGCTCTGCTAGGCTGCTCCACGCTGACATTCCAAAGAGGTCAGCGGTCAGGGTTACACATAATGGCACCTAGGGTCAGCGTGTGTGCAGATGTAGCTCATCTCAAGCTCTCATCTGCGCACGTGCCAACTCCTACCGCCATTATTTGAAGCGCTCACCGCCGACATCTTTATAATGGCTGGTGACTCACCGGCCCCGCACAGAGCAGCACCCACAGTGAGGATCTGAGCCCCCTCTATACTACTCGCAGTATTTCAGTACTCCAGTACCGCCCCTGCCTCCTGTGAGCCCCGCTCCGCTGCTGCCCCTTCTCCCTGGTACATAAATTTTTTTTTTCTTACCTTTTTCCCCCTCTAAATTTGGGGTGCGTCTTATAAAAGGAAAAATATGGTAAATGACAAATCCCAGCGACAACAATGGATGGACAAACAGCACAGAAACTTTTGCTAGTTTCTAGAGACAGTGTGTAAGCACTTATACCCCAACCATAGGAGCGTAGAAAGATCCTGTCTACTGGCTCAACAAGCCACATTTAGAACACGTACCCTAAAAAGAGGCTAACAGATACCCAACAGCGGCATCCTGCACCCATAGATTGCATAGTCGCCCAGAGTGGAGTCAGAACTGGCAACCACCAGTAACTATTTTACTATTCACAGGGACCATACTTTATTCATACCTATCTGATTGTGAAATACAAAAGTATTCCCGATATGGTATTTTAATGGGTCCCAACCAGCGCTAATAGTCAACCAGGAGCTTGTGTTTAAAAACACTTACATTTAACCAGACGGAGGAGCGATCCAACAGCTCTAATACATTATATTCCATTTACAATATAAAAAGAAAATAGGATGGCACACCAAAAACTAGTAACGGAGACGTGTCCCCATAGTATATAATAGTGGAGATGTTTAAGAACCGCTCACCTCAAAACACAAGATAAACGTGAGAGGAAGAGGCCTTGAAATGCGTCCACAATAATGGACTAAGGGGACTTTATTTTTGTAAGCGTTGCTGGATCACTTTGTAGGACTGGATTTAGATTCTGTGCACTCATCGAGGCATGTGAGCTGGTTGCTTTATATAATTTAACCAGACGCCAACAAGACCCTCCGACTTGTGTGTGACCAGGGAGCGTTCCCACATACACGAGGTACCCAGGCCATTTACTGTGTGGGGGCAATAAACACCTATAATGAAAATAGGGGGTTTTCCAGGACCAGACACAATTTGCCCAACGAGGCAGGGTGTGGACTGGCAGGAGATAAAGTATCTATCAAATTGCATTGCTATATGAACATTGCCAGTCTGATCCTCCGCCTGACGATACTTGGCTGTAGGTGGTTCACATGTGGCAGATCAGAGCGGTGGCACTGACACGGCAGAGGACCCCTTTACCTTTGGACATTTTTACCCCTCATACTAGAAAGTCACTTTAATGTGATTTCCCATTCAAGAAAACCAGGATGATCTCCGGTAGAGGGCGCCCTAGTGCTGAGGTTCTGCAGCAGCTGACCTAGGGTGCCCTCCTGCCCAAGGTGACCGTAGATGCACAGCCTACCTTTATATAGATTGGTGACCGCGGTGGCGGCGTTCTGGAAGGTGGCCCACAGCGGCTGCCCCTGCTGCTGACACACTCGATCTGGAAGGGAGAAAAAAAAAGGCAGCGGTGAGAAGAGTACGGCACGGGAGCCGGGTAAGGGGAGATGAGGAGCAGGACAACTTTCGAAGCAGGGAACCAGTGGTTGAATGGAGGGGGCAAAGGTAGGCCGCCCGGGCACCAGTTGAGGGGTGGTTGAGCTGAGCACCGGGGGGGGGGGGGGATGTAGAAGGTCACGGGACCTGTGCACCGGGGGGCAAGGGAGCAGGGCATCAGCGGGGGGGGGGGGGCGGGGGGTTGGGAATGCAGGTGACCTGGGCAGCAGGTCACTGGTGGTAGACAGGAGTGGGATTTTATTGCAGGGAACCAGTGGTTGAATGGAGGGGCAGGGGTAGGCCGCCGGTGATCTGGGCACCAGTTGGGGGGGTGGTTGAGCTATGCACCAGGGGGGAATGTTTCCCCCTGGGCAACAAGGGGAAAGGGAGCATCAGCGGGTTTGCAGGTGAGCTGGGCACCGGTGGTAAACAGGAGTGAAGGGGGTGGGGGGGGTGAATATGTTATTGCAGGGAACTGGTGGTTAAATGTAGGAGGTAGAGGTAGGCCGGTGATCTGGGCAGCAGGGGGGCTGGGCACCAGTTGTGGGGTGGTTGAGCTGGACTCCAGGGGGCAAGGGAGCATCAGCGGGTGGGAAGGGGAGGCAGGTGAGCTGGGCACCGGTGGTAGGCAGGAGTGTGGGGTGTTTGTTGCAGGGCACCGGTGGTTGAATTGGAGATGGAGCAGGGCGGCAGGGGAACAAGGCACCGGGTAGGCCATTTTATTGCAGGGGAGGAGACTTTATTGCAGGGCCCGGGGTTGGGATAGTAGTGCCCGGGGGAGGTTGGGGCTGATGGATTGTGCAGGGCACAGTGCGGGCTCCCGGGAGCGGGGGCCGGGGAGGCATCAGACGTGCTGCCGCCGATCAGGGCCGCACAGAGGGCAGCACGGCGCCGTCACTCACAACAGACGCCATTTTGGAGTCACTTCCGGCCGGGGAGGGTGACCGGGCGCACAGCTGTCCGCTCCGGGCACGGAGCCCTGCGCGGCGCCCCTGGGGTGACAGGGAGGGGCAGAGCCCGGTGGAGAGCCGCCAGGGCGCCATCTTGTGGCGGGTGAGGTGGGGGCTGCGGAGGTGCCGCCCCGGCCCCCGAGGAGCACCGTGAGGCCTCCGCCTGGCCCGGCCCCGGGACTGACCTTTGTAGAGCTGCGCCACGGCGGTGGCAGAGTTCTGGAACAGGTGCCACAGCTTGTGCTGCCCGTCCTCGGCGTCGGCCTCCGGCTGCTCCTCCTGCTCGGCCTCCGCCAGACACTGGCGCTCCCATTTGGTGAACCAGTATTCCGGGCCGTGCTCCTGGATTTCCGCCTCGCCCTCCTCTTTCTTGTCCTCCATTTTCTTCCGTCCCCCGGGCCTGTTGTTCTCCCCCTCCTCCTCCTCCGGGGTAGGGCGGTGAGCTGTTACAGCGCTCAGCTGACGCCCTTCGTCTTCGGTCTCTCGTCGCCGCGCTCTAAGAATGAATCTGAAGTCACGTACGGAAGGGAGCGACGACGTGAGACTAGAGCGCCCCGCCAGCTACCTCACCCCCATATTTCCTCCGTGCTGACTCCAAACAAACTGAACCTGTGACGCTGCTGACCTGCCGCTATGTGAAAGCTCGGCGAAAACTTGCTAGCGTAAAAACACTGCCCCCTGGCGGCTTCCCTCGTTACGATTGGTACAATGGCCTCTTTGAACTCTAGGACGTTCATTTGATTGGGTAATACTGCTGCATGTCAAGCCACGTCACAAAGGGAGGAGTGCTTCAGTCAAGCTTGATTGAGCTAAGACCGAACGTCAAAACGGCGCATGTGCGTGAATCTCAGTGTTATGGCTGGCATTTACAGGAGGAGCAATGCTTTTCTGCTGTGCTTGTGCTGGGGGAATGTTGCTGTGCTGGAGAAGTGGTGTTGAGGTAGTGCTATGCTGTGTGTAGTGGTGCTGGTAATGTTGCTGTATCGGGTAGTGGTGCTTAGCATAGTGCTGCTGTGCTGTAGTGTAGTGCTTCTGTTCTGAGGTAATGGTGCTGTGTTGGTGGTAGTGGTGCTGTGCTTAGGTAATGGTGCTGTGCTGGCGAAGTGGCGTTTGGGGTAGGGGTGCTGGGCTTGTGTAATGGTGCTGTGCTGGGGGTAGGGGTGCTTCTGCTAGGGAAGTGTGGTTGAGCAGGTGCTGTGCTGGCTGTAATGGTGCTTTACTGGGGTAGTGTAACTGTGTTGATGCTGTGCTGCTGTTAGTGCTGGTGCTGTGCTGGGATAATGGTACTGTACTGGGGTAATGGTACTGTACTGGTATTGTTGGTGTGAGTGTTGCTGTGTCGGTGTTAGTGGAGCTGTGCTTGTGTTAGCGGTTACGGTGCTGGTGTGAGTGGTGCTGTGCTGGTTTTAGCGGTAGTCGTGCTAGTGTGAGGGGTGCTGGGCCGGTGGTAGTGGTGCTGTGCTGGGTTTAGCTGTAGTGGTTAGTGTGAGGGGTGCTGGGCCGGTGGTAGTGGAGCTGTGCTGGGTTTAGCTGTAGTGGTTAGTGTGAGGGGTGCTGGGCCGGTGGTAGTGGTGCTGTGCTGGGTTTAGCTGTAGTGGTACTAGTGTAAGGGGTGCTGGGCCGGTGGTAGTGGTGCTGTGCTGAGTTTAGCTGTAGTGGTACTAGTGTGAGGGGTGCTGGGCCGGTGGTAGTGGTGCTGTGCTGAGTTTAGCTGTAGTGGTACTAGTGTGAGGGGTGCTGGGCCGGTGGTAGTGGAGCTGTGCTGGGTTTAGCTGTAGTGGTTAGTGTGAGGGGTGCTGGGCCGGTGGTAGTGGTGCTGTGCTGGGTTTAGCTGTAGTGGTACTAGTGTGAGGGGTGCTGGGCCGGTGGTAGTGGTGCTGTGCTGGGTTTAGCTGTAGTGGTACTAGTGTGAGGGGTGCTGGGCCGGTGGTAGTGGTGCTGTGCTGGGTTTAGCTGTAGTGGTACTAGTGTACAGGGCCTTCCAGTGCCCACAGCCTGTCATTGCACAGCAGAATGTGCAGAAAGTGACATTTAATAACAATTGTACTACTATAGTGCTAACATATTCCACAATACTTTACAATTCAGTTACAGTTAATTAGCGAGGTGATTAGTGAGACTATAATAATATGTATTCACTTATATAGCACCATTAATTCCATAGAGCTTTACATACATAGGCAACTCTGTCCCCATTGGGGCTCACAATGTAATGTCCCTAGCTGTATGTTTTTGGAGTGTTGTAAGAAACCCATATAAACACAGGGAGAACATACAAACTCCTTGCAGATGTTGCCCTTGGTGGGATTTGAACCTAAGACCCCAGCGCTGCAAGATTGCAGTGCTAACTACTGAGCCACCGTGCTGCCTATAACTAATGAGATATATTTTTACTGCACACTTAAAACTGTGATTACTGAAAATGACCTGAATTGTCTGGAGTAGTGTATTCCAGAGAACTGGTGTAGCACAAGAGAAGTCATCAAAACGGCAGTGAGAGGTTCATTCTATGGAGGGTGGTGGTGGCGTGAGGTCATTAGCAGAACAGAGAGGATGGTTCGGGTGGTAGCCAGAGATGAGGGAGAAGATGTAGGATGGTACAGAACTGTGGAGACTTTTGTGTGTATTGTGATAAGATAATATTGTATTTTGTGGTGGACTAGTATCCAGTGCAATGACTGGGTCTCCGGTTTCCTCCCTCACTCCAAAAGACATACCAGTAGGGAATTTAGATTGTGAGCACCAATGAGGACAGTGATGATGATGTCTGTAAAGCTGTCACAGTAGGTACGGGGAAGTACCCAGCTAAAGGGAAGGGAGACCCTGTGTCTAGGGAAGGTGGTGATGGTGACTCTGGACCAAGCCTACTGCAAGGCCCTGGCTCTCCTGACCACCCTAGATAGGTTCCACACCTATGCGCTGAGTAGAATACCTGGCCCTAGGCTGACCCTTATCTGGGCCTTAGGTAGGGAGCGGATGGGATAATCTCTTCATCAACCCAACTAGGAGCTAAAGGTCACACAGGGATTAAAAAAAAAAAGGGAAAACAACAGACAAATTATCTCTAAGAAGATTCAGGGAGATGACTGCAAATTGCAACAAAGTTACTCCAGATGATTGCAAGCCGATTGCTTGCACTCAGGATCTGTAGGTAGAGGTATCACCAGCACAGACCAGAAGGAAATGAGTTAATTTAAGACACAAACTGAAGTGCTGATGGAAACAGCTGAAAGGGTGAGGAACTCCGCAGGGTCCTAAAAGGAAAGGGATGAACCTAAGCAAAGGAGATACATAAGATACCATATACACATCAAGCAGGAATAATAGAAGGTCACAGAGCAGTTGGCGCAGCCAAACGCTGCAACCTACTATAACCAGACCCTACAAGACTGTCATCGTGACACACTTGTGACAATCGCGCCGTGGAATAAGATGGTGGTTTATAAGTGTGTAAAATAAATAAAGGGAGTTGAATCTAAGCCCAAGACAGTGGGTGTGCTATTTGAGAAAAAAAAGGAAAAAAACGCACAAACGCATTATATAATACACTTTTTTCAGCTTTTTTTTCCTGTCAAAACATGCTTTTTATATGCAGAAAAGAAGCACAGAAAAAGCAACGTCGTCTGCACATAGCCTTAAAGGGTTTTTTCACTGCGGTAGTCTGAAAGGTTTGTGTTGTGGCATGATCCTACATGGTTGTAAGAATTTTCAGTCTGACATCACCAGTGAGTTATTTACTATTGATCAATTTCTGAACTGAAATTCCTCCTGTGTGATTTTTTTTCTTTTATTGGAGTGTGATGGTAAGCTTTAATACTTTGACGGTACTGTTCTTTATATTCATTACTGCTTATTGTATGTTTCATACAGTTTTATTTAATTTTTAATATTACATTTCATTGTAACAACAGCTTCAAAAAGAGGTGGCTGTTAGTGCGTGTTAGAATGTATGCACCTGAGGAAGGGGATGGATCATCCCCGAAACACGTAGTGCCAATAAACTAAGTATACACCGTTGGAATAATTCCTGTGTTGCAGCACTTGGTTTACCCACTCTTTTATCCATATATCTACATCTTTTCATCTCCTATCCTGGAGGTTTGGAGTGGGGGGTGGTCAGTGCAGCAGCTGACTTGTGAATTATCCACCTACAGTGAGCACCTGTGTCTCACTGGTCGGTGGCACTCAGCGGTGGGGAACTGTCAGTGAGTCAGTCGAGGACCATCTCCATCTGTGGTGATCATCTGTGTTCTGCGAGCCAATTCTTTGTGGTGGTCGGACAAGGGCTTTTCCCTGGTGTGCGACATGACCATGCTCTGGAGCTCCATGTTACACATGTTGGCGAGGTTTTCAATATGTTGGTGATGAGTACGTTGGCGTCCCTGCCAGGAAGGAGACATGGTGCAGTGGAGGGACACCGGCATCACAATATGAACAGGGTCATTATGTGGCCTTCGCTCACATTTTAAGAGGTTCATCAGGCCATCCTTGTTCTGAATTTTAAGATTGTCAACGGGTGGGGCTCGCTCAAAATTTTTAAAGGGTCATCATGCAACCTTCACTCTTAATTTTTTCACAGGTGTGTATGATGCCCAAATTCATAATTTTTCAGGATGTGTATGAGACCTATCTCTACAATTCTGTTACATATATAGATGTAACCCTTCCCCCCAGGGGTAAATGTTTTTCAGCCCTTGCACATAGTGCATAGGCTTTCCCAGTCTCCACTCAATGCAACTAACAGCGGTTTTACTAGAATAAAGGTATTACGATACTGGTGGAATACGGCTGTAATCCAATGGCTGGAGGGGCACAAGCCGGGAACAGCAGGCTGTGGTAGAAGTACTTGAATACATGAATAGGAGTTGAACAGATAATCCAGGGATGAGTGTGAACAGCCTGGGTAAGACAATTGTCAGGAGCTGGAGGATTGGAACTAGACAATAGTTAACCCCTTAACGACCGCCGATACGCCTTTTAACGGCGACAAATTAGGGTACTTCTTCCAAACCGCCGCTTTTTAACGGCGGTCGGAAAAAAGGGTCTAGCGCCCCCCCAGAGTCAGAAAAATTCCGGGGTCTCAGCTGCCGGGGGTAGCTGAGACCCTGGAGATCATGATTCTGGCCGGTTTTTCCGGTCCCCGCTCACCTGATGACAGGTATACACCGTTTACCGATGATCAGGTTACAGTAAATGACCGCGCCGGTAAAAAATCATTTATCTCCCATCTGGCATAAACAAACATGTCAGATGGGAGATAAATCTCATCCGCCGGTCCTCTCCGGTCCCCCGGTGTCGCCAAAGTGTCCCCCTACCCCCCCTTCCTCCCGATAATCTAACATGGCGCCGCACATACCGGCGCGCACAGCAGCGCGCCGGCCGCATTTCCCCCTTTCCTATGGTTTCTGTCGCATGTGCTATGACACATACGACAGAAACCTGCTCCCCAGGCCCTGCCAGGTCACCCCCTATTCCCACGCCGATGTTCCCCGGTGTCCCCTGTACCTGTCAGCTCTGATCCCCCGCGGTCCCCTCCTCCTTCACAGTGCACGCCGGTCACACGTGCAGAGCGTGGCTTACAGCTCAGCTTCCTGTGTCTGACTCAGAGACGCTGCTGCTGCTGCTCGCATTCTGCAGCTGTGACCCGGGGAGGGTGGGTGCAAATTCTTTGCACCCACTCTCCTCAAATGGAGGGTCTGCACTCCTAGAAAATGGGGGACACGTTCCCTGAACGTGCCCCCCATATTCTAGATGGTCCAGAATCGCCGCGGGACTTTCACAATGGATTACAGGGACCCGATTTTTTTTTTTCTTTTCAATTAATTGGCCAAAAGAGGGAATGTTTTTGGGGAGTGTTTTTTCAAATAAATTTTTTTTTTTTTGTCAATTTTTTTTTTTATTACTGTCAATTAGTTATGTCTGGTATCAAATAGACGCCGTGACATCACTAATTGCTGGGCTTGATGCCAGGTGACATTACACATCTGGTATCAACCCCATTTATTAACCCGTTTGCCACCGCACCAGGGCGCGGGATGAGTTGGGGCGAAGCGCCAGGATTGGCGCATCTAATGGATGCGCCACTTCTGGGGCGGCTGCGGCCTGCTATTTTTAGGCTGGGAAGAGTCCAATAACCATGGCTCTTCCCACCCTGAGAATACCAGACCCCAGCTGTCAGCTTCACCTTGGCTGGTGTTCTAATTTGGGGGGACCCTACGTTTGTTTGTTTTTTTAATTATTTATTCATAAATAATTAAAAAAAAACACAAAACAGCTTGGGGAGCCCTCCAAATTGATCACCAGCCAAGGTGAAGCTGTCAGCTGTGGTTTGCAGGCTACAGCTGTCTGCTTTACCCTAGCTGGCTATCAAAAATAGGGGGGACCCCACGTCATTTATTTTAATTATTTTTTTTGGGCTAAATACAAGGCTAGGCACCCTTTAGTGCCACATGAAAGGCACTAAAGGGCGCCAGCTTAGAATATGCAGGGGGTGGGACGTTATATATGTTTGACATCTATCCATTCATCCATTGTAGCATTTTAGGCTATGCGCCCACAATCGGGGTTTGCAGCGTTTTGGGCGCAGTGTTTTCCCTGCGTCCATAACGCTGCGTTGTGCAGTAGAAGCACAGTGGAAGGATTTTTAGAAATCTCATGCCCACTGTGCTTCTTTTCTCCGCAGCATAAACTGACCTGTGGCGCAGCTTCCCGAGCCTCAGCATGTCAATTTATGCTGCGGAGATGAGTGTTCTGTGCAGGTAGAATAGAGCTAAAGTCCACAGCAGCCTGAACTCAAATCGTGGGCATGGGCAGCTGCGTTCTCCCGTGGACAACACTCACATCTCTGCAGGAAGGCTGGCACTGTGTACTAGACGCCGTGTCGCTGGATCATGGCCACATAGCCTAACAGTGAGAAATTTGTTGCTACAGCAACATTTTTGTGAAGTACCTGTGGATTCAAAATGCTTACTATACTTCTGAATAAAATCCTTGAGGGGTCCAGTTTCCAAAATGGAATCACTTGTGGGGGTTTCTGCTGTATAGGTACTCAAGAGGCCCTGCTAATGTGACATGGCGCGTGCAATTTATTACAACTTTTCCAAAATTCAAATGGTGCTCCTTCCATTCCAAGCCTTCCCATTAATCCAAACAGAAGTTTTTGGCCACATATGGGGTATCCCTGCGCTCACAAGAAATTGGACAAGAACCTGTGGGGTCCACGTTTTGTTGTTGCCTCTTGAAAAAGTGAGAAATGTGATGCTAAAGAAACCTTTTTGTGAAAAAAATGAAAATTTTCAATATGGTAACCTAAGCTTATCAAATTCTGTGAAGTATTCGTGGATTCAAAATGCTCAATATACACCTAGATAAAAGCCTTGAGGTGTCTTGTTTCCAAAATGGGGTCACTTGTGGGGGACCTCCACTGTTTAGGCACTTTAGGGGCTTTCCAAATGCGACATAGCGTCCACTAATTATTCCAGCCAAATGTTCAGTCAAATGGCACTTTTTCCCTTCCGAGCCCTGCTGTGCACCCAAACAGTTGATTTCCACCACACATAAGGTATCAGCATACTCAGGAGAAATTGCACAATTTTATGCTGCTTTTTTTCCTTTTACTCTTGTTAAAAAAAAAGCTACAGTTAGGTCCAGAAATATTTGGACAGTGACACAATTTTCGCGAGTTGGGCTCTGCATGCCACCACATTGGATTTGAAATGAAACCTCTACAACAGAATTCAAGTGCAGATTGTAACGTTTAATTTGAAGGTTTGGACAAAAATATCTGATAGAAATTGTAGGAATTGTACACATTTCTTTACAAACACTCCACATTTTAAGAGGTCAAAAGTAATTGGACAAATAAACCAAACCCAAACAAAATATTTTTATTTTCAATATTTTGTTGCAAATCCTTTGGAGGCAATCACTGCCTTAAGTCTGGAACCCATGGACATCACCAAACGCTGGGTTTCCTCCTTCTTAATGCTTTGTCAGGCCTTTACAGCCGCAGCCTTCAGGTCTTGCTTGTTTGTAGGTCTTTCCGTCTTAAGTCTGGATTTGAGCAAGTGAAATGCATGCTCAATTGGATTAAGATCTGGTGATTGACTTGGCCATTGCAGAATGTTCCACTTTTTTGCACTCATGAACTCCTGGGTAGCTTTGGCTGTATGCTTGGGGTCATTGTCCATCTGTACTATGAAGCGCCGTCCGATCAACTTTGCGGCATTTGGCTGAATCTGGGCTGAAAGTATATCCCGGTACACTACAGAATTCATCCGGCTACTCTTGTCTGCTGTTATGTCATCAATAAACACAAGTGACCCAGTGCCATTGAAAGCCATGCATGCCCATGCCATCACGTTGCCTCCACCATGTTTTACAGAGGATGTGGTGTGCCTTGGATCATGTGCCGTTCCCTTTCTTCTCCAAACTTTTTTCTTCCCATCATTCTGGTACAGGTTGATCTTTGTCTCATCTGTCCATAGAATACTTTTCCAGAACTGAGCTGGCTTCATGAGGTGTTTTTCAGCAAATTTAACTCTGGCCTGTTTATTTTTGGAATTGATGAATGGTTTGCATCTAGATGTGAACCCTTTGTATTTACTTTCATGGAGTCTTCTCTTTACTGTTGACTTAGAGACAGATGCACCTACTTCACTGAGAGTGTTCTGGACTTCAGTAGATGTTGTGAACGGGTTCTTCTTCACCAAAGAAAGTATGCGGCGATCATCCACCACTGTTGTCATCCGTGGACGCCCAGGCCTTTTTGAGTTCCCAAGCTCACCAGTCAATTCCTTTTTTCTCAGAATGTACCCGACTGTTGATTTTGCTACTCCAAGCATGTCTGCTATCTCTCTGATGGATTTTTTCTTTTTTTTCAGCCTCAGGATGTTCTGCTTCACCTCAATTGAGAGTTCCTTAGACCGCATGTTGTCTGGTCACAGCAACAACTTCCAAATGCAAAACCACACACCTGTAATCAACCCCAGACCTTTTAACTACTTCATTAATTACAGGTTAACGAGGGAGACGCCTTCAGAGTTAATTGCAGCCCTTAGAGTCCCTTGTCCAATTACTTTTGGTCCCTTGAAAAAGAGGAGGCTATGCATTACAGAGCTATGATTCCTAAACCCTTTCTCCGATTTGGATGTGAAAACTCTCATATTGCAGCTGGGAGTGTGCACTTTCAGCCCATATTATATATATATAATTGTATTTCTGAACATGTTTTTGTAAACAGCTAAAATAACAAAACTTGTGTCACTGTCCAAATATTTCTGGACCTAACTGTATGTGGTTGAAGTAACAATTTTGTGGTAAAAATGTATTTTTTTTTTTTTCACAGCTCAACGTTATAAACTTCTGTGAAGCACCTGGGGGTTCAGGGTACTCACCAAATATCTAGATAAATTCCTTGAGGGGTCTATTTTCCAGAATGGGGTCACTTGTGGGGGACCTCCACTGCTTAGGCACCTCAGGGGCACTCCTAATGCAACATGATGTCCGCATTTGATTCCAGCCAATTTTGCAGTCAAATGGCACTCCTTCCCTTCCAAGACCTGCCGTGTGCCCAAACAGTTGATTTCCACCACATATAAGATATCATTAAACTCAGGAGAAATTGCACAATAAATTTCATGGTGATTTTTTTCCTGTTACCCTTGTGAAAAAAAAATCTACCTGGTTGAAGTAACAATTTTGTGGTAAAATTTTATTTTTTTATTTTCATGGCTCAACGTTATAAACTTCTGTGAAGCACCTGGGGGTTCAGGGCACTCACTAAACCTCTAGATAAATTCCTTGAGAGGCCTAGTTTCCAATATGGGGTCACTTGTGGTGTTTTTTTGCTGTTTACGTACCTTAGGGGTCCTCCAAATGCGACATGGTGCCCGCAATCTTTTTCAGCCAAATTTCCTTTACAAAATTCAAATATTGCTCCTTTCGTTCCAAACCCTCCCATTTCTCCATACAAAGGTTTCAGACCACATGTGAGGTATCACCGCGCTCATAAAAAAGTGGGTAACAAAGATTTGGGTCAAATTTTTGGAATTACCTCTTGAAAAAGTGAGAGAATTGATGCTAAAGCAACATTTTTGAGAAAAAAATGACAATTTTCAATATGACAACGTAACGTTATCAAAATATGTGAAGTACCTGTGGGTCCAAAATGCTCAGAATACCCCTCGATAGAAGCCTTAAGGGGTCTAGTTTCCAAAATGGGGTCACTTGAGGGGGGTTCCTGCTGTTTAGGTACCTTAGGGGATCTGTAAATGCAACATGGTGCCCGCAATCTGTTTCAGCCAACTTTGCTTTCCAAAATTCAAATATTGCTCCTTTCGTTCCAAGCTCTCTCATTTACCCAAACAAAGGTTTCTGACCTTATGTGGGGTATCAGCGCGCTCATAAGAAAGTGGGTAACAAAGTGTGAGGTCCAAGTTTTGGTGTTACCTCTTGAAAAAGTAAGAAAATTAGTGCTAAAGCAACATTTTTAGGTAAAATGTTAAATTTTATTTTTTTTCATTCCACATTACTTTAGTTCCTGTGAAGCACCTGAAGGGTTAATAAACTTCTTGAATGTGGTTTTGAGTACCTTGAGGGGTGCAGTTTTTAGAATGGTGTAACTTTTGGGTATTTTCTGTCACCTAGGCCTCTCAAAGTCACTTCAAATGGGATGTGGTCCCTAAAATTTTGGTTTTGTAAATTTTGTTGAAAAAATGGGAAATTGCTGATGAAGTTTGACCCCTTCTAACTTCCTAACCTCAAAAAATTTTGTTTCAAAAATTGTGCTGATCTAAAGTAGACAAGTGGGAAATGTTATTTATTAACTATTTTGTGTGACATAACTCTCTGGTTTATGGGCATAAAAATTAAAAGTTTGAAAATTGCAAAATTTTTAATTTTTTTGTCAAACTTCAGATTTTTTCACAAATAAAATAAAAAAAATCATCCTAAATTTACCTCTAACATGAAGCCCAATATGTCACGAAAAAACAATCTCAGAATCACCGGGATCCATTGAAGCGTTCCAGAGTTATAACCTTATAAAGTGACACTGGTCAAAATTGCAAAAAATGGCCTGGGCATTAAGTACAAAACTGGCTTTGTCCTTAAGGGGTTAAATAATACTCAAGCAATGAGTGAATGTCCCATGTGGTTTTTAGTAGGACAAAACAGGAAACAAGATGGCTTCCACAGGTTCATCATCAGCCATCTTACTAAAGGGCGATTGCAGGAAATAATAACAGCCTCAAGTGGTAAGGAGTGGAATTGCAGCACAATTTAGCAAAGTGAATAATAGCAGCCACTAGTAGTCAATAGAATCCTGATATCACCCTTTCAACAGCAGCCTCTGGACGCAGCTTGGCATGGTGTATCTGGATATCTCTGGTGACATTTTTTTAAGCAGATGGGGAGCAATGATATTTTCAACAGGTTCCCAGGAATTATCTTCAGGGCTGGACCCTGGCCATTTCATTAAGTACTGCATACTGTTTCTGAATATTCTGGCGTCCAGGACCAGTATAATTTTCTTTTGCATCCACTTCAACAGGATGAGGAGGAAAGCGATGCCCTGGAAAAGGATTTGCAACAAATGGCTTAACTAAGGAAACATGGAACACTGGATGTATCTTCATAATTGTGGGAAGTTGAGGACGGAAAGCTACTGAGCTAACTTGTCCAATAACTTTAAAAGGACAGATACATTTTTGAACCATTTTTGGTGAAGGTATATGAAGTTTCTAATCTTGGTAAAAAGCTACAGTTCATCTTCCACTTGAGAGCTTGGAGTAAAGGGCACTTTAAACGCTGCGATATCGCAATCGATATCGCTAGCGAGTGTACCCGCCCCTGTCGGTTGTGCGCCACGGGCAAATCGCTGCCCGTGGCGCACAACATTGCTTACACCCGTCACACGTACTTACCTTCCCTGCGACGTTGCTGTGGCCGGCGAACTGCCTCCTTTGTAAGGGGGCGGTTCGTGCGGCGTCACAGCAACGTCACAAGGCAGCCGTCCAATAGAAGCGGATAGGCGGAGATGAGCGGGGGGAATATCCTGCCCACCTCCTTCTTTCCTCATTGCCGGTGGACGCAGGTAAGGAGATATTCATCGTTCCTGCGGTGTCACACACAGCGATGTGTGATGCCGCAGGAACGACGAACAACCAGCGGCATGCACCACCAACGATATTATGAAAAGGAGCGACGTGTCAACGATCAACAATTTTTGACGTTTTTGCGATCGTTGATCATTGCTCCTAGGTATCACACGCTGCGATGTCGCTAACGACGCCGGATGTGTGTCACTAACGACGTGACCTCGACGATATATCGTTTGCGAAGTCGCAGCATGTAAAGCACCCTTATGTGTCACGCTGGTTTCTTTCCAGCGAGACTCGTCCTCATTTAATTGGACGTTTTTTTTCCTTTTAGCACCTGAGGGGTTAATGCTTCTTTTGCAAGTCTGCTGAGAGGCATTCCCTCAGGTGCTCTAAGTTATCTATTAGGCTGGACCTTTAAAAGGTTCCAGCATCCTTCACACAGGGCTGGTTAGGGCTCACTCACACTTGCACTATTTTCACGCAAACGGAATCCGTCACTAATGTAGTACAGTTCATTTATTTACAGTGGAAGCGCGACATCATGTGGACACAAGCGGGTACTGCATGACACACACACGCGCCATAGTAACGCGCTTCCAATGTAAATACATGAACTGTACTACATTAGTGACGGATTCCATTTGCGTCAAAATAGCGCAAGTGTGAAACTAGCCTTATTTTCTCTCCACAGTTGATAGTGACAGCCTGTGTGTTTGGTCGTGTTATTTCCTAGTTCCTGTAGCCTTCTGCAAACGAGGGCAAGTTTGCAGAACTGATGTTATTTTGTTGTTTTTCTTTATTTTATTTTTTTTGTGCTGTTCCCTGGAGTTGTCCAGTTGAACAGGTTGGGGGTCTCTAGACCAGGGTCCGTGTAAGAGACAAGGACAGGCCGGAGGGTCACGTCTCACTACCTTCAAGTGTACCTGTGGCTTGAGGGCAAGTCAGGGTTTTCTAGTTTACAGGGTCAGAGAAGCCCCTGTCCCTGGGTAGCGGTCCATACGTGTGACAGTAAGTCTGTGAGATGTCTGCTTCTTCATTTTATTTCTCCTTGGCTATTCTTAACAAGTCTTGGGATTTCCACATTTTGTTGGAGAGATTGTATTCTGACAGAGGCTGCTCGAATAGATGTTTTTCTGAGAAAATTGGGAAGAATACTTGGATGGTAACCCAAATTCGCAAAGAATGGTGTCTGCATACTTGAAGCATTTTGAGAATTTTTTGAAAACTCTGCCATAGGAAGAAAATCAACTCAGTCCTGAAGGTGGTAAATATAGCACTGAAAATATTGCTCCAAGGTTTGGTTAGTGCGTTCATCTGACCATTAGATTGTGAGTGGAAAGCAGAGGATAAGCTGAGATCACTGTCTAATGCTGCACAAAAACTTTGGAATGTTGATGGAAATTGTACCTCACAATTCGTTTGGAACTCTGTGAAGATGAAACACATTCTGAATTATGAGATCGGGATTCTCTTTAGCAGAAAGCAACATGGAAAGAGATGTGCTGCTTTGGTAAGTCTGTCAACCACAACTAGGATCGAACTCTTCCCCCTTGAAACTGATAAATCTGCAATAAAGTCCATAGCTATAGAACCTCAAGGATGGGAAGGAACGGACAGAAGCTGCAATAATCTTATTGGTGAAATGCAGGGGGATTTATAAATGGCACAGATGCTACAGGAAGAAACATATTCTTTAACATCTTTTTGGTAATTGGGCCACCAAAAAAAGAGAAACAGAAATTCTAGGGTTTTCTGAATTCTCTTGTGCCCTGCTAACTTTGAGTTTTAATATCCTTAGTTAAACAGTTTCTGGAACATAATGTCATGTGTAGCTAGGGTATAACCAGGGACCGGGGCTCCGAGACTGACCCTCAGGCTAGGGGGGCCCTAGCTGTCCCTTAACCCAGAGGTACTTCTTATGGTGAAGAGGTCTGGACTGCTAGCCTAGCCCTGCTCCTGACCAGCCCTGCTCTATTACCCCCTCTCCCCCACTCCTGGGGAGGGACATGACAAGAGTGATTAATTCCACATAAAAAGACAGACAGGGAAAAAACAAAATTCAAACTCACTGCACACACACACACAGGTAAATGTAACACCCTGGGGTCGAGGAGTTTTCACCCGACTCGTCACCTGGCCGGGGGTGCAGATCCTCTGTGTCGTCACAGGCTGGCCTGGCCCAGTTTCGTGACCTCGAGGCATGCAGGAGGGAGGGAAGGCGGTGGACGGGAGGAAGGATGGGGGTGGTAGTGATGGTGAGGAAAGTCTTTTTAGATGGTGACGCCACCTGTGGTCCGCGGCCAGAGATGGGCCGCCGCTGCGGGTGCTGCTCTCCAGGGCTGATGGTGGAGGTCGCAGCCGGGATGGTGTCGCTCCCCACAGGCGGAATGGGGTTACCCTGGGGAGGATGATGGAGGAAGGATGGGGGTGGTAGTGACAGTGAGGAAAGTCTTTTTAGATGGTGATGCCACCTGTGGTCCGCGGCCAGAGATGGGCCGCCACTGCAGGTGCTGCTCTCCAGGGCTGATGGTGAAGGTCGCAGCCGGGATGGTGTCGCTCCCCACAGGCGGAACGGGGTTACCCTGGGGAGGATGATGGAGGAAGGATGGGGGTGGTAGTGACAGTGAGGAAAGTCTTTTTAGATGGTGACGCCACCTGTGGTCCACGGCCAGAGATGGGCCGCCGCTGCGGGTGCTGCTCTCCAGGGCTGATGGTGAAGGTCGCAGCCGGGATAGTGTCGCTCCCCACAGGCGGAACGGGGTTTCCCCTGGGGAGGACGATGGAGGATGGACGAGGGTGTTGGTAGTCCCCGTTGGTGCAGCAGCGCTGGGCGATGGCAAATGAGAGGCAGGGGCTGCGGTTCCAGGTCTTTTACTCACTGGTAGTTCAGGCGCTGCCCCAGAGTACCGGTTCTACCACGATGGATTCCATCCAATCCCATATAGTCGGCGGTCACTGCCAATGGCCGTGGAATCTTTCTAGAGAAGTGTCCCCCGTTTGCTATCCGGAAGTTGGGCTGAGCCTCCAGCTTCAAGCCACGGGCCCCACGAAGAAAGAGAAACACTCGAGTCCTGTTGTCTGTGTGAGATGTTATCCCAAGCTGTGCCGGGAAAGTCTGCTCTAGTGAGATGGTTGCACCTACTTCTTACCCCAAGTGGTGCCTGCCCCTAGTGGTTGTCCTAGCAACTGGGGAAGTCCTATGTTTCATGATGGCTGCCCTCCCTGTCTGCCCTAGTCCACCCCCCTGTGGGAAAGCACCTTATTGGTTTATGTGTGTGATTTTGTGAAGGCACCGGCAGTTAACCCCCTCCTAACCCGGGATGGATATTACCCCTTAAAGGATGTGTAATACCCTGTGGCGCCTGAAGCCTCAGGGACGCCACATACAGACAATACGTGCTCCGGGGGAAATAAAGAACAATAAACAGACTATGAGAATATTCCCACAACACACCAAATAATGCAATGAAGATATCCAGCAACTGGAACACCACAGCACAAGGACTGGTATCGCTACAAGCTATAATCAGCATGCAAGGATCAAATCCACCATCTTAAAAAGGAAAAGGAGTAGCTGTGATAGGTCTCTAACAACATGTGACTCCATAGACAATCACCAGGCTAGCAGAACTCAATTGTTGCAGGCCTAAACCAAAGGAATCACAGCTTGGTCAATGCCCGAGCCTGTCTGAGAAACTCAAAAGCCTAAGGCTACATTCACACCTCCGTTGTTTTGCATCAGTCACAATCAGTTTTGTGGCTGATGTGACTGATGTGTTGCAGATTGTTGTACAACAGATGGGACGAATCCGTTAAAAAAACGGATCTGTTACCTGGCAAAGGGGGGAGAGAGAGAGCCCCAATCATCACTGCACACACCAACACTACTGCCCCCATCATCACCGCATGCACCTGCACTACTGCACCCATCATCACTGCACACACACTGGCACTACCGCCCCCATAATCACCGCACACACAGGCACTACCGCCCCCATCATGACAGCACACACACCGACACTACCTGAGTGACGTCACCTCTGACAGCGTGACTCACTTCAGTTTCTCCATGGAGCTCACAGAGAAAGGTCGTGATCTACGGCCATTCCTGTCAGCTGCCGATGTAGCAGAGCTGAAAGCGTTGAGGGACCTCGTGTGGATTATGCCGGACCTAGAGAGGTATTTGGGGATTAAGTGGTGAAAGAGGGTGTTTTTTGTCTTTTATTACAAATAAAGGATTTTTCGGTGTTTGTGTTTATTTACTTTCACTATAGTTTAGTGATGGGGGGTGTCTTATAGACACCTGCCATCACTAAGCTAGGACTTAGTGGCAGCTTATTACCCCGATTGCCACCGCATCAGGGCAATCGGGATGAGCCGGGTAGAGTTCCGGGACTGTCGCATCTAATGGATGCGGCATTTCTGGGCGGCTGCTGGCTGATATTTTTAGGCTGGGGGTCCCCATAACGTGGGGCTCCCTATCCTGAGAATACCAGCCCTCAGCCGTGTGGCTTTACCTTGGCTGGTATCAAATACGATATAGACCCACACATCGGCGGCTGTGATTGGTTGCAGTGAGACAGCTGTCACTCAGCGTGGGGGCTCATCTAACTGCAACCAATCATATGCGTCGGTGGATGGGGGAAGCAGTGACTATGAGATGGAATAATGAGCATCCGGCATTTTCAAAAGCAGGAGAAGCCACGGGAGCAGTGTGACAGCTGTGCAGCGCCACACAGCGCCGGTGATCGGCGAGTATGAAAGAGGGAGAGACAGACAAACAAACAGAGAGAGAGACACTGATCGACAGAGAATTTTGTACTAACCAGAAAGGAATTTCCACCTCTGAGCATGCTCTGTTGCTAAAAACGGATCCGTCGCCGGAATCAGTCATTTAACGGATTCCTGCACCCATAGGCTTGAATTATAACCATAACGGATGCCGACGGAATCCTGCGCTGTGCGTTTTTTGACGCTACAAAAACGTTATATTCTGCGTTGCTTCCGCCCGACTGTCAGTCATTTCACGACTTATCAGTCGCATAGTGGAAGCAACGCAGGGGCATCAGTCACAATCCATCATTAATACAAGTCTATAAGGAAAAAACTGAAGCTCTGCAGGATTCAGTTGTTTCTCAAAACGATGGATTGTGACTGATGCAAAACAACGGAAGTGCGAATGTAGCCTAACAAGAGACCTGAATGTAGTGTCATTCTCTACTGTGTGAACATGGTCAGATTCCGCCCTGACACTCGGTGAGTTTTGAGCTGAACCCCATGTGACACAAAAATGCAATGATGATGAGTCCATATTTTATTTTAAGTGGTAAGAGATGTTTAATCTGGTGGGAGCAGAAGAACTGGGTCTGTTTCATATGCTTCCTGTATATTTTCCAGTAAGTTTTTGTTATGGATCGCCCCTAGGAAGTTGCACTTAAAATAGTTGGCGGTTGTGCTGTTAAGGGGGCTTTATACGCTGCAACATCGCTAGCATTCGCACCTGCCTCCGTCGTTTGTGCATCACGGACAAATCGCTGCCCGTGGCGGACAAAATCACTAGTACCCGTCACATATACTTACCTTCCTAATGACGTTGCTGTGGCCAGTGAACAGCCTCTTTTCTAAGGGGGGCGGTTCGTGCGGCGTCACAGCGACGTCACATGGCAGGCGTCCAATAGAAGCGGAGGGGCGGAGAGCAGCCGCATGAATGTCACGCCCACCTTGTTGCCGGACGACGCAGGTACGGTGTTGTTCATCATTCCTGGGATGTCACACGTAGCGATGTGTGCTGCCTCAGGAACGACGAACAACCTGTGTCCAAAATCAGCAACGATATTTGGGAAATGGACGATGTGTCAACAATCAACGATTTGGTGAGTATTTTGCATCGTTAGCGGTCGCTCGTACGTGTCACACGCAACAATGTCGCTAACGAGGCCGGATGTGCGTCACGAATTCCATGACTCCCAACGACATCTCGTTAGCGATGTTGTTGCGTGTAAAGCGGCCTTTAGAGAGCATTCTTCGGAGAACATCCTAGATAGAGCATCAGCCTTACCATTATGGGAACCAGGTCTCAAAGAGATAATGATTAAGTCAAATTGATTAAGAAAAAGACTCCATCGTACTTGAAGGGGGGATAAACACTTCGCAGATCTGACAAAATCAAGGTTATGATCTTCAGTTAGAACAACAATTTGTTGAGTTACTCCCTCTAAATAATGTCTCAATTTTTTGAAAGCGGTAATGATAGCTGAGATCTTCTTATTCTCCACATCATAGTTCTTATCGGAGATGGTCATACTTTGGGAAAAATAATCACAAGGATGTAATACATTTTTCACTCCAATTCTTTGTGATAGAACAGCCCCAACTAAACTGTCTGAAGCATCCACTTTTACAATAAAGGCATGTTCAGGATGGGAATGAATCAGTATGAGTTGTAGTGAACTTCGTCTTCAGGCAAGGAAAAGCATCTTGTGCTTGCAGGAGACCAAACAAACAGTATACTTTTCTTTGTTAATTGGGTGAAGAATGTATTTATACCTGAAAAATTCTTAATAAAACGTCTGTAAAAATTGGCAAAGCTCACAAATCATTGAACCTCCTTCACATTTTTGGGGTTGGCCAGTCAATAACAGCTTGGATCTTGCTTTAGTCCACTTTTAATACTTGAGTAGAGATTATATAGCCCAAGAACTATATCTCTGTGAGATGGAATTCACATCTCTCCAGCTGAATACAAAGATGGTGGTTTCTTAGACACTCCAACACAGTTTTCACATGGTCCTGATGTTCTACTGCAGAATTAGAAAAATTTAGTATTTCCTCTAGATAAATGACCACAAATTGATTAAGGAAATGTTGAAACATTGCAGGAGCATTGTACAGTAACATTACATGACTAAATATTCATAATGTTCATAACGTGTGCTAAATGCTTCCACTCATCACCTGGTCTAATACAAACCACATTATACGCCCCTCAAAGATCCAGTTTCGTGATCATCTTTGCATGACGAACTCTGTCCAGCCACTCAATTTTTTTATAGTAATTTTAATCAGTTCTCTGTGATTAATGCAGGGTCTCAAGGAACCATCTTTCTTTTTTACAAAAAATATAGGTGCACCTGCTGGTGATGAGGATAGACAAACAATTTAGCTAAATTTTCATTGATGTAATCGTTGAGGGTTTTTAATTTTGTTTTTCCAGTGAGTAAATAATTCCTAAAGGTATTGCTACTCCAGGCAAAAAATCAGTTGGATAGTCATATGGCAGATGAGGGCGTTTGTTTGCATTTTTGTTGTCACATACATCGGCAATTGTTTTATATACATGTGGTAATTCAGAAGATTGTTCAGGATCCTCTACAATCTCTTCATTTGGTGAAGTCGATGGCAATTGGACAGCAGATGGAAAAGAGACTTCCTTAGTTTCCCAGTTGATTATGGGATTTTGAGTTTGTAGCCATGGCAACCGCAGTATGAATAGAAAATGTGGAGATGAGATTAACAAGAAGGATAAGACCTCATGGTGATTAGGCTCCTTAACTATCTCCAGAAGTTCAGTCTCTTGATTCACTGGCCTTGAGCTCAGTGGAGATCCACCAACAGTTTCCATAATAATAGATAGAGGTGTGTTTTGAATTTTTATTCAGTGTTTTTTGGCAAAAGAAATGTCCATAAAATTTCCTTTTGCTCTTGAATCAACCATGGCAGGCGTGGAAACCCATTGAGAACCAATATGAAACTTGAGAGAAATTATGTAATGAGAGTCCATGTTTTTTTTGTTAATGTTGGTGCAATTGAAGAGATTGAATGGATGACAGTATTTCCTGTAGGCGCTGGTTCAGATGAGACTGATTCTTAATCAGAAATGTTGGAGTCCGCTACCACTGCCACTGTTTTACATAGTCGAGAAGCACAATTGATGAGAAAGTGATCTGGAACGCTCACCGCTTAATATGGTAAGGCAACAAGCAGGAATGGACCCACTGGACCACTGGGGGGACTCAGGCTTACCCTTTCGGGGGAAGGGCTTGACTTAAAGCCCGCCATGAGGCAGATACCAGGTGCCACTCCCAGGGAAAGGTAACATTTGGTTAGGGACCCCATAAATAAGAGATTACCGTGAAGTGGTATGGGGAAGTAATGAATTGATCAATACATTAGCTAAATATCTCTTTTTTCAAATAATCCTCAGCAGTTATGCAATGTCACATTTCAATTTTTTAAATTTTTCATATGGCTAGTTGTATTTTTCATTCCTTATGTATTATAAAGCAGTTATGCTTGTTCATATTTCTCTCAATTTGGTGTGCAGCTTTCACTTCATATAGACTCCAAGGGCAAAGACCGAGACTGTGGCAGCTGACCCCCAGGGCGGGGACGGACACGGGTACAAACAGGCAGAGTCTCTCGTGCAATAGGGACCACTAGGAAGGCTGAAGCAGATGATGCGGCTAGGAAGGATGGACAAAGTGACTACTATAGCCAGGACCACCAGGGCAGCTGAGGTAGATAGGCCACAGGGGCAGCTTAGGCAGCACGGCCAGGGTGCAGAGACACAGGATTACTGACAGGGTCAGGACCCAGGTAAAGGACACTGTACACTGACATGAGAACTCACAGCGGACAAGGGGACCTGACAACTAGCTGACTACGGAACAAATTACTAACAAATTACTAACTAACAACGTTGATCAGGCACCTCCCATAGTGGTCTAGTGCCTTAACTACCCACTTCCAGAAAATGATGCCCTGGCCCTTTAAGAGAAGCACAGCCCCCTGGAGGAAGAAGCAGAGAACACCCAAGTGGACGACCGTGGGGAAGGCAAGCAGCATGTGGCGGGCTGGCCGCAGCGGTGAGCAAGTGGGTGTCCCTGCAGAGAGGGAAGCGACCGGAGCAGGGATGTCGGTGCTACATGATCAGATTTTTCATGATAGAGACACTAGCTTTCCCGAAGCCTACATTCTCTTCTTTTGGCACTTTCACGGTTTAATAGGCTGCCAACTTGCATGAGCTCAACTTCAGATATGTGAGGACTCTTTATTTCAACATCTCCTGGACTGGTGGTTGAAGCAGGTGGATAATTGTTAAGGACCTGGAGGAACTCTACTTCTCAATTCTTCTCTCGAATAACCATTTGTCAATTCAAGTACAATGATGAATGAAGTCATCAAGGTTTGTAGGGGCATCAGCCCATGCTAATTCATCTTTAAGTGCGCTAGTTTCAATAAGGGGGCTGGGCCAGGCCAAAGCTTTATGTGTTAGTAGCATAGTAACACACAGCACTTCAGCTCAGTTAGTAGTGACCTGAGAAGGGTGCGCAATGAAGTAGTCTGCACTGGTTCATAAATCCACAATTTTTGTCCTGGTCTCTTCTGAACCTGAAAGGTGGGACTGGGAGGGTGGGTAGAGAGGCCAAAGCCGTACTTTGATTTTGCAGCTGAAGGATCTGCTTTGCCTGCTGAGCAACAACGTTCTGCAGATCATGTAGACCTTGTTCAAAAATGCTCCAAAAATCCGATGGGATGTCTGTGTTTCAAATACTGTGTATTTTTACTTCAATTTTTGCATGCCTGCATAAATGTTAGTAAGCAAACAGTTAATTTTGTTTAAACGAATCTCCAATCTTGCTCCTTTGGCAGACTCCAAAGTAAAGGTTGAGTATCCTGTTATGATTCTGATGGAACATAGCTCGAATCCAATCGCCATAGGGGCAGTAGCAGGGAATAGCAGGCAGTGGTAGAAGTTCTTGAATGCATGGATGGGAGTTGCAGTGATAATCCAGAGATGAGTATGAGCAGCCTGGGTAAGACAGTTCTCAGGACCCGGAAACTAGATAGTGTTTTCCGTCTGCTGTCCAATCCCCACAGACATCAGTAAATGAAGAGGTTGTAGAGGTACCTGAACAATCTTCTGAATTACCTCCTGTATATAAAGAATTTGCTGATGTACATGACAAGAAAAATTTTGACAAACTCCCTCCTCATCTGTCATATGACTGTCCAATTGATCTATAGCTCTCTCCCACCTTTAAGAAATATAACACGGCTTTCAAGTCACCGTGTCACACACCACACTGCAATGCCGCTGGGGAGGTCGCCATTACCTCACAAAACCGGTGACGTTACAGCGATATCGCTAGCGATGTTGCAGTGTGTAAAGGGGCCTTAAATCCTCAGACCCCATAGTGGGTGCAATTCAAATAGAAACACAATGTATCAGACAATACATAAGAAAACACCACTTGAAGTCTAGGGGAATAGAGCAGTGTTTTCCTAGTATAAACTAGTTCCCAGGGGGGTCACTCACAACAGAAAAAAACCCTGATAAATACTTAGTGCTCCTGGTGGCCCGGGCCACACACGTATCGTCATGTAGTGACTTCCTCAAGGGCAAAATAGAGGAATGAGATGTTCAGTGTGAGGTGGCTATTTAAATCTACAATAATTAAAAAACACTCATCACCTTAGTGGTGGTAGTACATCACCTGTGTGCTAGTGGTTTGTCGGCGCGTAACTTCAGAGCCATGGAACTTAGTCACCATCTTTAAATGCTTGCGCATGCGCATAATCGATCGATGTTCCAGCTACTGCGCACATTCCAAAAAACGTCACTATACTCGTAAGAATGCGTATCGCGCATGCGCACACACAATGCGTACATATCCTAATCACGGAATCAAACTAAGTATGTTCCTTAGCACATGCGCTCATCAAAGGAAGGTATTTTACAAAGAAGCAAAGAATTCAGCAACCACACAGACGCAGGAAGAGGATCTTGTTGACATATATATAAAACATGCGTGCGCATGTGCATATACAGTATATTGCCATATATAGCCTGATTGAAGGCAGATGAAATAAATACCGCAGGTGCATTTTATAGAGGTACAAAAAATAAATAAAAGAGGGGCTCACAGGTAGAGAGAGTAGGTGTCAAAAAATAACATGCATATAGGTAAAGTTGTAGACACCCCTAAAGTGACAATACTTATAACAAAATATTAACCTAGATAGGAATGGCCATATTACAATTAAACAAGTTATATGACACATATGTACATTAGAGAAATAGCGCCTAACAAGAGTACAAGATGGGGGGCTTGTTGGAATTAATCACCTCAAGGTAATGCAAATAGCAATAATATAATACATATATATATATGCAGCTGCTGTCTGTCTGTATGGAGGAGAGCAGACAGCAGCTGCAGAACGACAAGGCTCAGCATGCTCCATTCACTAGTGTATGCAGGAGAGCAGACAGCACCTGCAGAACTACAAGGCTCAGTCAGCATATTCCATCCAGGACTGTATGCAGGAGTTTTTTGCCCACCAAAAAAAGGACGTGGGCTTCGCCATGTTTTTGTATGCTAGCCAGGTACAGCGGGCACCTACGGGCTGCCCCCAACCCCCAGCTGCCTATTTGTACCCAGCTGGGAACCAAAAATATAGGGAAGCCCATTTTTTTAAATTATTTTACTAATTTCATGAAATAATTAAAAAAACAAATGACGTGGGCTTCGCCATATTTTTGTGTCCAGCCAGGTACAACTAGGCAGCTGGGGATTGGAATCCGCAGCACAGGTTGGCCTGAGCTTTCTGGGCCCCTCTGCTGCGAATTGCAATCCGCAGCCGCCCCAGAAAATGGCGCTTTCATAGAAGCGCCATCATCTGGCGCTGTATCCAACTCTTCCAGCAGCCCTGAAGCTGGGTGGCTCACTGGGTAATTATGAGTTAATACTAGCTTTGTTTTACTAGCTAGTATTAAGCCAGAGATTCTTAATGTCAGGCAAGTTTGACCTAACCATTAAGAATCTCCAATAAAGGGTTAAAAAAAAAGACACCACACAGAGAAAAAATACTTTAATGGAAATATTACACAGACACACTTAGAGACTCCATGTTTCTTACTCCCTCTTATCCCTCCACGATCCATGGTCTTCTGTCTTCTTTCTCCTTCAACCCATGCAGCTCTGCTATATCAGACAGCGCTGCATGGGAGGAAGAACACTGCTGCTCCCCGTGCAGTCTGTTCACCCAGTGAGTGAGAAGAAGCTGCTGGCTGTAAGCGGTGACATCACCGCTGACAGGTGCGTTGCTATAGCAACGGTGATCTCCGTTATAGACCTGCTGTGGCAGCCGGTGAATAACGGAACGGGGAAGCAGAACGGGGAGTCCACTGTGTGCCAGAGCATCTAGCTGGTACACGGGGATGCACAAACGTGCACCACGTACCGGAGAGATGCAATGACAGGATCTAGCATGACATCTAGCCATGTGACCAGTCTGTAGCCAATGAGATAATAGACACGTGACTGGTCACATGCAATTTTGACGTCACGATAGGTCCTATATCAGTTCTGGTTACCGGGAGGATGCAGCGATTATTGGAAGGAAAAGCGGCGGGAGACAGAGTGCAGGATGCATCGCGGGGACAGGTAAGTGTCATGGCAATGTTTATTAACTGTATGTGTACATTTATAATGTGTTTTTATGTGTCTGCCTGCCATTGGTTTCAATGGGGCTCTAGAGGTGCGTCGAATGGCTCGCCGAACCGAACTCGAACGCGGCCTCTGTTCACCGAACTCAAGCCTCTAGAGGCTCGCTCATCTCTAATGTTAAGAGTAGAGATGAGCGAACCGGTCGCGGTTCGGCTTGAGCTCGGTTCACTGAACCGAGGTCCCGTTCGAGTTCAGTTCGGCGAACCGGTTCAGCGAACCACTCGAACCCATAGGAAACAATGGGAGGCAATCACTAACACATAAAAACACATTATAAATGTACACATACAGTTAATAAACATTGCCATAACACTTACCGGTGCCGCGATGCGTCCTGCACTCTGTCTCCTGTCGCTATTCCTTCCGATAATCGCTGCGTCCTCCCGATAACCAGCACTGACAGGACCTTCCGTGACGTCGTCAAAATAGCCATGTGACCAGTCACGTGTCTGTTATCTCATTTGCTACAGACTGGTCAAATGACTATGACGCGTCATGTAGGACCTGTCATTGCATCTCTCTGTTACACGGTGCACGTTTGTGTATCGCTGTGTACCGGCGACATGCTCTAGCACATGGTCGACTCCCCGTTCTGCTTCCCCGTTCCGTTAGGGACCGGCTGACACAGCCGGTCAATAACGGAGATCACCGTTGCCATAGCTAACCACGGCTCCGGGAATCACATGATCGGAGCACCGTTGCTATGGTAACGCGTCTGTCAGCGGTAATGTTACCGCTAACAGCCAGCAGCACTGATCACTGACGGAGTGAAGGCTGCACGGGAAGCAGCGTCTTCCCCATGCAGTGCTGTCTGATGTAGTAGAGCTGCATGTGTTGAACGAGAAAGACAGAAGAGCATGGATCGTGGAGGGCTGACAGTGAGCAATAAACATGGAGTCTCTAATGTGTCTGTGTATTTATTTCTATTAAAGTATTTTTTCTCTGTGTGGTTTTTTTTTTTAACCCTTTATTGGAGATTCTTAATGGCCGGGTCAAACTTGCCTGCCATTAAGAATCTCTGACTTAATACTAGCTAGTAAAACAAAGCCAGTATTAACTCATTATTATCCAGCAAAGCCACCGTCACCAGGGCTGTTGGAAGAGTTGGATACAGCGCCAGATGATGGCACTTCTATGAATGCGCCATTTTCTGGGGCAGCTGCGGATTGCAATTCGCAGCAGAGGTGCCCAGAAACCTCGGGCTAACCTGTGCTGCGGATTCCAATCCCCAGCTGCCTAGTTGTACCCGGCTGGACACAAAAATGGGGCGAAGCCCACGTCATTTGTTTTTTAATTATTTCATGAATTAAGTGAAATAATTAAAAAAAAGGGCTTCCCTATATTTTTGGTTCCCAGCCGGGTACAAATAGGCAGCTGGGGGTTGGGGGCAACCGTACCTGCTTGCTGTACCTGGCTAGCATACAAAAATATGGCGAAACCCACGTCATTTTTTTGGTGTGCAAAAAACTCTAGCATACAGTCCTGGATAGAGTAAGCTGAGCCTTGTAGTTCTGCAGCTGCTGTCTGCTCTCCTGCATACACTAGTGAATGGAGCATGCTGAGCCTTGTCGTTCTGCAGCTGCTGTCTGCTCTCCTCCATACAGACAGACAACAGCTGCAGAACTACAAGGCTCAGCATACTCCATCCAGTACTGTATGCAGGAGTTTTTTGCCCCCTGAAAAAACTATGTGGGCTTCGCCACATTTTTGTATGCTAGCCAGGTACAGCAGGCAGCTACGGGCTGCCCTCAACCCCCAGCTGCCTATTTGTATCCGGCTGGGAACCAAAAATAAAGGGAAGCCCTTTTTTTATTATTTCATGAATTTCATGAAATAATTAGAAAACAAATGACGTAGGCTTCGCCATATTTTTGTGTCTAGCCAGGTACAACTAGGCAGCTGGGGATTGGAATCCGCAGCACAGGTTGGCCTGAGCTTTCTGGGCTCCTCTGCTATGAATTGCAGTCTGCAGCCGCCTCAGAAAATGGCACTTTCATAGAAGCACCATCTTCTGGCGCTGTATCCAACTCTTCCAGCTGACCTGGTGAAGGGTGGTTCGCTGGGTAATAATGGGGTTAGGGCTAGCTGTATATTATCAACTGAAATCATTATTACCCAGCGAGCCACCGGCATCAGGGAAGCTGGAAGAGTTGGATACAGCGCCAGATGATGGCGCTTCTATGAGAGTGCCATTTTCTGGGGCGGCTGCGGACTGCAATTCACAGCAGAGGGGCCCAGAAAGCTCTGGCTAACCTGTGCTGCGGATCCAATCCCCAGCTGCCTAGTTGTACCCGGCTAGACACAACAATGGGGCGAAGCCTACATTGTTGTTTTTTTTTTAATTATTTCATGAAATTCATGAAATAATTAAAAAAAGGGCTTCCCTATATTTGTAGTTCCCAGCCGGGTAAATAGGCAGCTGGGGGTTGGGGGCAAAAGTACCTGCCTGCTGTTCCTGGCTAGCATACAAAAATATGGCGAAGCTCACGTCATTTTTTTTGTAGTTTTTTGGCAAAAAAAATAAAAAATGCTTCCCTGGATTTTCCATTGCCAGTGAAGGTAACACCAAGCAGTGGCGGTTAGCAGCCAGTAGCTTCTTGGATTACCCTTAGCTAGCAATACAAAAAATGCAGCGGGAGCCCATATATATTTTTTTTAATTATTTATTTAAATAACTAAAAACAAAATGGGCTTCCCTGTATTTTGATTGCTGGATATCACAGTGCTGTAAAAATAAATCTTTAAAAAAAATTACGTAGCGCTCCGCGGTATTTTTGATTCTCAGTGCAGATAAAGCAGACAGCTATGGGTTGCCACCCCCATCTGCCTGGTGTTACCTTGTCTGACAATCAAAATACAGGGAAGCCCATTAATTTTTTTTATTTAAAAAAAATAGTTAAAAAAAATGACGTTGGGTCCCCCCATTTTTGATAGCCAGCTAGGGTAAAGCAGATGGCTGTATCCTGAAAACCACAGCTGGCAGCTTTACCGTGGTTGGGGATCCAATGTGGAGGTCACCCCAGGCTCTTTTTTTATAATTATTTTATAAATATTAATAATTACAAAAAAAAAGTAGGGTCCCCCCAAATTGGATCACCAGCCAAGGTAAAGCGGACAACTGTGGTCTGGTATTCTCAGGGTGGGAAGGTCCATAGTTATTGGCCTTTCACAGCCTAAAAATAGCAGGCCGCAGGCGCCCCAGAAGTGGCGCATGCACTAGATGCGCCACTCCTGGCGCTTCACCCCAGCTCATCCCGTGCCCTGGTGCAGTGGCAAACGGGGTAATAAATGGGGTTGATACTAGCTGTAAGGTCACCTGACATCAAGCCCAGCAGTTTGTGATGTCATGGCGTCTATCAGATACCCGACATCACAAACTGTCAGTACTAACAAAACAAATAGACGAAACAAAATGTATTTGAAAAACCACTCCCCAAAACATTACCTCTTTCACCAATTTATTGAAAGGAAAAAAAATAACGGGGTCCCACGATGACTCTGGACCGTCTAGAATATGGGGGGACACGCTCAGGGAACGTATCCCCCATGTTCTAGGAGTGCAGACCCTCCATGTGAGGAGTGTGGGTGCAATGAATCTGCACCCACTCTCCCCGGGTCCACAGCAGCAGAGTCCATGTCGTAACTGTTGCTACAAAAGCTGCAATGCCCTGCTCATGAGGTAAGGGCATGCCTAATCAGGAGAACTATTCTACATTTCCAAATATTGGTATTTGCTGATATTATTGCTATTCCACCTACTATATATTGGGGATAGGATCTTGGAGATGGAATACCCCTTTTTAGTCCAGTTATCCTGCTGAATGAATACTAAACAGAGCTCGCTATTTAGACATGTTTTCTTGTGGCGTATAACAGACTCTCATGTTTGGTAGTCGTTCAGCAGGGCAACAGAAATAGCAAATCCCTCCATTTGTAAATGTAGTATAGCTCTCCTTATCAACTATGTTCCTTACCTCATGAGCAGGGTATTGCAGTAGCTTACAGATGCATGGTTACCACCGCTCACTGTGTCTGAACACAGGAAGCTGAGCTGACAGCCGCACTGTGCATGCGGCAGCGTCTATTGTGAAGGAGGGTGCCGCGGGGGATCAATGCTGCACAGGTACCTGGCAAGGCCTGGGGAGGAGTTTTCTGTCGCATGTGTTATGGCACATGCGACAGAAATCAGAGGAGTAGGGTGAATGTGGCCGGCGCGCTGCTGTGCGCGCGGCCATCTTTGATTTCCGGGAAGGGTCGGGGGGGGGGGCACCTTGGCGATACCGGGGGACCGGAGGGGACTGGGGAGGAGATTTACTCCCATCTGACATGTTTGTTCATGCCAGATGGGAGATAAATAATTTTTTACTGGCGCTGTCATTTACTGTAACGTGATCACCGGTATACGGTGTATACCGGTGATCACGTGAGCGGGGATCGAAAAAACCGGCCTGAATCATGATCTCCAGGGTCTCAGCTACCCCTAAAACCCCGGAGATTTTCTGCCGCTGGGTGGCGCTATTCACTTATTTCTGCCTGCTGTTTATGAATGGCAGATTAGAATAAGGCTACATTCACACAACCGATCCGTTTTTGCGGTCCGCAAAAAAACGGTCTGTTTTTTTCACGGGTGCATCCGTGTGGCATCCGTTTCCGTTCCGTATTGTTAGGTCCGGATGGTGGATCCACTGGGCCGTGCATCCCACCGGAGGCCTGGGGGCACGGTAGCCGGAGCACTAGCGTGGCAGGGACTGCGTCCCACAGGAGACGGGTAGAACAGTCACTGGGGCTTTAGAGTTCCTGGAGACAGTGCAGGAATCTGGCACAGGTGCCGGGTAGGAATGTCAGGCAATAGTATTGATCACAGGACATGGCACAAGGGGGACCTGAGCACCTAACTTTTAAGACAAGGCTTACAAGACACGTTGATCAGGCCCCACCCATATGGCAAGGCCAGTCTCATGTCATATCCTGCTGCAGCAGTGCTGGGCCCATAAGACCAGGTGAGTGGGCGCGGCCCGACCCTATACAGAAGCATGAGTCAGACAGATGAGACTGGGGACAGGACACAGGAAACCACGAGCGGGAGCAGCAGCTGTGACCGGTGGACACGTGGACCGGATCAGTGGGTAAGGAGCGGTGCTGTGCAGGTGCGACCCGATCAGTGGGTAAGGAGCGGTGCCGAGGCATCGGGAGCGTGACACGTATACGGTCCGTATGTCATCCGTTTGTCATCCGTGCACCTTCCGTTTTTTTGGCGTACTGCCAAAAAACTGAAGGAGGGAAAATACATAAATTTGTACACTTCACATCAGTCTTTTCTGTCATTATAATGGCAGAAAGACACATAATGTCCCACTCTCCTGCATTTTGTACCTTTTGGTGCCTTTTATGTGGCACTAAGGGGTGCTTAACCTTGTATTTATCAAAAAAATAAATAAATTAAAAAAAAATATGACGTGGGGTTCCCCCTATTTTTGTAGCCAGCTAGGGTAAAGCAGACAGCTGCAGCCTGCAGACCACAGCTGGCAGCTTCACCTTGGCTGGTAATCCAAAACTGAGGGCACCCCACGCTGTTATTTTAAATTAAATAAATAATAAAAAAAAACCACGTTGGGGTCACCCCAAAATTGGATTACCAGCCAAGCTAAAGCGGACAGCTGGGGTCTGATATTCTCAGACTAGGGAGGTCCATGATTATTGGAGTCTCCCCAGCCTAAAAATAGCAGGCCGCAGCCGCCCCAGAAGTGGCGCATCCATTAGATGAGCCAATCCTGGTGCTTTGCCCCAGATCATCCCGTGCCCTGGTGCGGTGGCAAACGGGGTAATATATGGGGTTAATACCAGATGTGTAATGTCACCTGGCATCAAGCTTTGGGGTTGGTGAGGTCAGACGTCTATCAGATACCCGACATTACCAACCCAGTCAGTAATAAAAAAAAATAAATAGACGACAAACACATTTTTATTTGAAAAAACACTCCCCAATACATTCCCTCTTTCACCAATTTATTAGAAAGAAAAACAAATCCAGGTCTGCTGTAATCCAAGGGGTTCCCATGACGATCCATACCATAGTCACTGTCCCAGTCCATGAAGCACAGATTGTTCCCCATTGGCTGGGAGAGCAATGCAGTGACCTGAGCTAACATCAATAGGTCAGCCCAGGTCACTGCAGGACATGACAAGTGCTGCTGTCAGAAGCGAGGTACATTACATGCGGTGATGATCTCCTGCACTGCTGACAGCAGACCTGTCACTGAGTTCAATGACCTTCACAGCCAAGTATCGCGAGAGCCTGTGACGTCACCGCTAGTGACAGTCTCGGGCCGCAGTGATAGATGTGAAGCGGCAGCCATGGAGGACAGTGACAGCGCTGAGGTCGGGAGGGCGGGACTTCATACCCGCAGGTAAGCCGAGCTGGGTAATGTGTGCAGAGTGCGAGGTGGGTGGAGCCTAGCAGGGTAATGTGTGCAGAGTGCCAGGTGGGCGGAGCCTAGTGGGGCCATGTGTGCAGAGTTCCAGGTGGGCGGAGCCTAGCGGGGCCATGTGTGCAGAGTGCCAGGTGGGCGGAGCCTAGCGGGGCCATGTGTGCAGAGTGCCAGGTGGGTGGAGCCTAGCGGGGCCATATGTGCGGGCGGCGGAGTGTGAAGTGGGTGGAGCCTAGCGGGGCTATGTGGCGCTGAGGATGTCAGTGTCGTGGACTGCATGGCTGGGGACAGGTGAGTGTGAGTGTGTGTGTGAGTGTGTGTGTGTGTGTACATGCCGCGTGCAAGAGGGGGGCGGAGCGAGCTGAGCGGGGAAGTGTCGGCTTCCTGCACACGTAACTAGGTAACTAGGGTAAATATTGGGTTACTAAACAAAGCACTTTGCTTGGATACCCGATGTTTATCTTGGTTACCAGCTTACCGCAGGCTGCCAGCGATGGCTCCCTGCATACTGTAGCTGTAAAAAGCCACGCTTTTGCTGATAGAACCGTTCTCGAACGTAACTCGAACTGTCGAGCTTTTAGCAAAAAGCTCGAGTTCGAGTTCTAACTAGAACACCCCCCAAAATCACTCGAACCGCGAACTGGAGAACCGCGAACCGCGCTCAACTCTAGTTAAGAGGTGATAAAATGTAGTGGTGTTGGATAAGAGAACCATGAATGAGGCAACTGGATCAGGGGTTGTTAATGTAATTGTATTAATCTTGGTAGCTGTGTCCAAGATCTACAGGGAGCTCCTTAGGTGTCAGTGGGTTGGAAAAGGAGACAGATTTGTTTTCCTTATATTTGCTGCTAAAGAAATTTCTCTCTTTAAAGTGAACCAAACACCAGGATTTTCCTATATAACCTAAAACCAGTTCTATACTGGCGCTTTAAGGCGGATTCTCTACATACCTTTAGTGGTCAGCTCAGAGGTTTAGGTTTTGAAATCCAAGAAAGTAAAGTTTATAACATCATCAGCTTTTTGAGTGACAGCAGCTGCGGATCAGAAATATCTGGGGGGAGTTCATAGTTATGCCCTTTTCCTGTTAGAATTAGCATAAATATTATACCATCGATTTAAATTTTGACTTGCAGGACCTGTGCTGAGGTCATACCGATGTGACCAGAAGGGGCGGGGCCTCAGCCAACAAAGCTGATACCAGGAAGCAACAGTTTTCTGTTGGCTGAAGCCCCGCCCCTTCTGGTCACATGGGTGTGACCTCAGCACAGATCCTGCAAGTCAAAATTTAAATTGATGGTATAATACTTATGCTAATTCTAACAGGGGGAGGGGATAACTATGAATACCCCCAAGATATATGCTCCTCAGCTGCTGTCACACAAGAAGCTGATGATTTTATAAACTTTATTTTCTTGGATTTTCAAACCTAAACATCTGAGCTGACCACTAAAGGTATGTAGGAATCAGCCTGATAGTGCCAGTAGAGCACTGGCTTTAGGTTATATACGAAAATCCTGGTGATTGGTTCCCTTTAAGGGAGGTGATGGAGGAATGGGGGGGATTTGAGAGTTGTTCCAGGTGTACTGATTGTGTGTTATTCACATTGGAAATGGGTATGTTTTTGTTTTTACGAAGGCCATAATGATGGTCATCATGGTCACTATGGAGTTTTTTGGATTTCCTTATAATTGTGTCATGTTTTAGTCACAAAACTGCTGTAGTGATATTGGAATTACAAGTTTTAAAATCAGGACTGGTCCATAAAATACCAGTTCATTTGCTATATTGTACACTTGTTCCACAGCATTTTCAGCTAGAGTGGAACCTCTTTTTATACACAATTGATCATACTTTACATGCAATTCTGAAGGCTAGAGTTCCATTCCTTTGTGAAGTCCAACTCTTTTAGAAAAGAGGTATGAACGATCCTGAGAGCCCTTTGCCAAAGTTTCTCATCCATGTAGATGGATAAGTGGATAAAAAGTGGGCATTAAGACTGAAATTAAGTTCTTATTTAAGTGCATCCTCCAGTTGATTGGAGAGTTTGTTGAGTTTTAAGCGGGCCATGAAAAGAGTCTGACTGCAATGTGAACCTCCAGGAAACACTCTATGTATCACTATCCTGCTCTTACTACCATTTAACTGCCATTTGTAGCCCATTTTACAGGCCAGAACGTCTTGTCCCCTCTGACTTGCATGGGTCAAGTTCGTCTGATGAACCCAATATGTTTCTTAGTCCGTGCTGGTTTGTTGAATCCAAATATCCACAGGCTCACTCATCATTAGATCTAAGTCTTTTTTTTAACCTATATAACGTTGTAACTGTTTTCTCTGCAGCAGATTTAGCGATGCCTAGAATGCTGAGCCCTTTATAACCCCGCCCACACTACTGATTGGCAGCTTTCTGTTTACATTGTCCATTGTTATCATAAAGCTGCTAATCAGTGGTGGGGGTGGATTTACATAGATCATTTCACTAAGAGGCATGAGACACCTAGTCCTCTAGTGATAATCTCCTAATGATAAAATACTGATTTTATTGATACAGAAGCACACAGCCTAGTAAGTAACAAATCACTATAATCAGACTCTCAGCTCCTACGTCATGCCACTCTCAGATTACATAGCAAAAATCTGCTGACAGACTCCTTTACTCCTTTACTTTCTCAGTCCGTTGTAATACGTAGGAGCATGATCCCAAGAAGCATGTTATTTAGGAGTTTTATTGTTTGTATGTAATTTGTGTCTAGGGCCATTTGCTGTTATGTGGGGGTGTTATGATTCAGGGACCGAGGAGGATAAAAAAATGCGGAATCCCAAATGGTAACAGAGTGGCTGGAACCTTAATGGATTGCAGACCTAATCCTGACACACAACTAGAAGTAGCTGTGGGACGAGCCTATGATGACCTAGTTGTCTCGACACAGCCAGAGAACTAAATATTCTCACAGATAGAGATATAAGAAAGCTAATCTGCCTCGGAGCAGTCCCCAAAGATAGATAGATAGCCCCCCACATGTAAAGCCTACGGTGATATAGAAAAACACAATACAAAGCTAGAAAAGACAGATTCAGAAAAGGTGAGGCCCAAACTATCTTTATAGGAAAGGATAGAAAGGAGCACTGTCTGCAACCGTAAAAAACCCTATTTTATACCAGCACTTCTGATATGGAAAAATACTGAGGGCACACAACCTCTCCCCCACTGTATCAGCCCTCTGATGTTACTGGGATCCAAAAACACTAATATAGATGAGGGACTGAATTAATACCAAGCATGATAAACACAATACCTTGCAGAATCATGGAGCTAAGTATATAGACACTCCCAGCAGGGAATGATCCCATTCCACCAGGAACTCCACACAGACAAAATAGGAATCAAGCATTAGTATCAAAGCAGAAAAACAACAAGAAAGTGGAAAACAAACAGCAGAGGTACAAAGACCACTTTTCTGAGAGGAGTTCTGGTAGTGAACAGAGCTGGTTACAGAACGTCTTTAACACACAGGAGACCATTGAACATCGGCAAGTAACAGGAGAAAACTACTCAGTTATATAGTCCCAATGTGACCCTGGTTGCCAGTCCTCTGCAGGTGTGTGGCTTTCCTTCCACAAATCAACTGCACTGCCAGCACTGACCACAAGAGGGAGCCCCAAACTGGAAAATGTATTCACAACAGTGGGGTTTATTTACTTGTGTCATTGCTTTGTACTGTATTTAGTCTATTATAGGGAGTTAAAGGGAATCTGTCAACAGACAATTTAAGAGCAAGTCACACCATAGTCTGAATGAGGTATTCAGACGAATGAAGCTTGAGAAATCAAAATGATTTAAAATAATATTTTTTATTCAAGAATCATTATGATATACAGTGTAAGTAAAAAGTTCCACAATATAATAACCAGGGACATTGAATAAAAGCAAGCCAGAAAATATATAGTTATAAAACCAGTGACACTAATGCAAGGTGCACTACATAATATAATATCTCAATTTACATAAGTATGTAACAAATAAATCTCGGTGTATTATCACAATTTATGCATAAATGAGTCAATAAATATAAAGTGCTCTATGCTGTGCAATATCACTGGTTAATATAAATCATCCAAAGAGTATAGTGAGCATGTCTGATGCTACTCCACACTTGTAGCTAGATAACCGAGTCACCCGGGACCATATACATATGGGAGTCACATAGACAAAAATGATACTTACTACTGGCAGCTGAATCCACGTCCCACTACCCCAACGTATGTTTTGCCTCTTTTTCTTCGGGGGGGCATGATATTATATGATATAGTGCATCTAGCTATAAGCATGGAGTAGCATTGACCATGCTCATTGAACTCTCTGGATGATTTATATTAACCAGTGAAATTGCACAGCACGAAGCACTTTATATTTATTGAATCATTTATGCATAAATTGTGATAATACACCGTGATTTATTTGTTACATACTTATGTAAATTGAGATATTATATTATGTAGTGCACCTTGCATTAGAATCACTGCTTTTCTAACTATATATTTTCTGGCTTGCTTTTATTCCATGTCCCTGGTTATTATATTTTGGAACTTTTTAATTATACCTTTTAACATAATGATTCTTGAATAAAAAATAATATTTTAAATTATTTTGATTTCTTAAGCTTCATTGGTCTGAAAACCTCATTCAGACTATGGTGTGACTTGTAGTTAATTGAACTTCACTTTTGTGGGGAAACAGAAACATATTGTTTAGGCATTTTTGTGATTAAGTAATTGAAAAGCAGCATAATGTATGGATATAGACCCTCATTCCAGCAGTCCAGCAATGTGTCAAACACTGGGCCACTTGCTATCATTTTGATATAATCCCTGTTTTCTCTGTTGCAGATTTAGCAGTTCTCTGAATGCTGAACCCTGTATAACCTCACCCACACCACTGATTGGCACTTTTCTTTGTGCACTGTACATTGACAAAAATCTGCTAGCCAGTGACGTCATAGGATATGGGAAAATCGCCGTCAGGAGCAGTTCTGTATCGGCTCTGAGCCGTGAAAGATCGATGCAAGGCGGAGTAATGAGGTGGTTGGCAACTATCTATCAATAAGTCTTGGATAAGCCCTTTAAATTCCCGGTTATCCCCTTTAGAGGGCACCTCAGAAGTAAAGGCCCCTTTACACACTGAGACTTTTTAGCGATCACACCAGCAAGTGTGACCAGAAAGTCTTTAAACAGTCGCTGGTGAGCTGTCAAACAGGCAGATCTGGACAATGACGCAGCAGCGTTTAGAGACTTTCCAGCGATCCCGGACCTGCAGAACGACCTCACTGGTAGGGAACACTATAGCACGCCTATGGGCTGGGTTCTAAAAGTCGCTAACGATGTCGTTGTAACGGTGTCAAACACACCGATACATGCTGCGCAGCGGGAAACAAAGGACCAAAAAATGGTCCTGAAAGATTTGTAACGATCAGCAACCTCACAGCGGGGGCCAGGTCGCTGATGCGTGTCACACACTGCAATGTCGCTGGGGAGGTCGCTATTACGTCACAAAACCAGCGATGTTACAGCAATATCGCTAGCGATGTTGCAGTGTGTAAAGGGGCCTTAGGATTCCATCTGAAAAACTGTGGTCTAGGTTATATTAAGGGTATTCAAATACTGTTACCTGATGGTCTATTGTAAATAGGGGGTAGTTATACTTGTTTGTATGATGGTTTAGTCCTATAAAGTGGTTTATCTGCCAAGTCTGCAGCAATATGTTCTGAGACCTAGGCGACTATGTGACTAATATACTGGCAACAGCTACAAGGGAAATAAGATGGAAAATTAAAAGCCCCAAAGGTCTTCTATGATCTTATGGGGGGGGCACAATGTGTACAATAGAGGAAAAATAATTAAAAATGCCACTACCAATCCAAATCACTATTAGTCCAGCCGCCATATAAAATAAGTGTTCAAGATATAAAAATATTTACTACAGGAAGTGGAAGACGTTTTTAAATGTAGTTTAGCGGTGCTGTGTCATCATAAATAATGGGAAAAGACACTTATTTCTCTTATTTTTTAACCGATATCACCCGATATCAGCGACAACAAAAAAAGAGAATATGACAGTGACATAAAAATAAATTTCCATGTATACTGGAAAAAAAAACAAAAAACTACTCGAATACCCAAACGAGAAACGTTTTTACAGCTGTTTAAACCAAATGTACAAAAAAAGCTAAAAGTGTGTCTTGTCGGGAACGGGCATTAACAGCCCAGTGTTGAACTTGTTAAGATGTAAATAATATTTTACAGTTACAGTGCCTTGCAAAAGTATTCGTCTCCCTCGAATTTTTCAACATTTTCCCACATTTCAGGCTTCAAACATAAAGTTAAAAAATTTTAATGTTATAGTGAAGAATCAACAACAAGTGGGACACAATTGTGAAGTAGAATGAAATTTATTGCTTGTTTTAAACTTTTTTAAAAAATAAATAACTGAAAATTGGGGCGTGCAGTATTATTCATCCCCTTTACTTTCAGTGCAGCAAACTCACTCCAGAAGTTCATTGAGGATCTCTGAACGATCCAATGTTGTCCTAAATGACTGATGATGATAAATATAAGCCACCTGTGTGTAATCAAGTCTCCGTATAAATGCACCTGCTCCGTGATAGTCTCAGTGTTCCATTTAAAGCGCAGACAGCATCATGAAGACCAAGGAACACAGCAGGCAGGTCCGTGATACTGTTGTGGAGAAGTTTAAAGCCAGATTTGGTTACAAAAAGATTTCCAAAACTTTAAACATCCCATGGAGCACTGTGCAAGCGATCATATTGAAATGGAAGGAGGATCATACCACTGCAAATCTACAAAGACCCGGATGTCCATCCAAACTTTCATCTCAAACAAGTAGAAGACTGATCAGAGATGCAGCCAAGAGGCCCATGATTACTCTGGATGAACTGCAGAGATCTACAGCTGAAGTGGGAGAATCTGTCCCTAGGATAACAATCAGTCGTACACTACAACAATCTGGCCTTTATGGAAGAGTGGAAAGGAGAAAGCCATTCTTCAAAGATATCCATAAAAAGTGTCATTTAAAGTTTTCCACAAGCCACCTGGGAGACACACCAAAGATGTGGAATAAGGTGCTCTGGTCAGATTAAACAAAAATCAAACTATTTGGGCACAATGCCAAATGATATGTTTGGCGTAAAAGCAACACAGCTCATCACCCTGAACACACCATCCCCACTGTCAAACATGGTGGTCATCAGCCTCCTCGTGACTCATACGCCCGTGGAGGAGTGAATAAAGTTCAGAGTATTGACAGAGGGAAAAAAAAGGAAAGAAAAAAAGAAGAAAAAAAGGGAAAAAAAAGAAAAAAGAGGAAAAAAGAAGAAAAAGGGAGAAGAAAAAAGGAAAAGAAGAAACAAGAGGGAAAAAAAGGGGTGGGAGAAGAGGGGGATAAAGGAGAGAAGAAAAAAAGAGGGGAAAGAAAGAAAGAAGTGAAAAAAATGAAATGCGGTGATTAAGGCACAAAATTGGAAAAATATATCTCTATAAAACAATAAGGTACTAATAAACTGATAGGGGAAATAAACGTAAAAACGTATGAATACACAAAAAGATGTATGCATATATTTATTTTAATGTGTATAATGAAAAAATGCGTGTACTTAATAAAGTGAAAAAATGATGAACATGGACAAGAAAATCGTGATTTAATGATCATTACTTTTTTTGGGATTAATATTTATCCACATTGGTATGGGAGGAAAATGAAAACTGCACAATGAGAAAAAATGAGAAAAAATGAGAAAAAATCAGAAAAAATGAATGGGTGATACGTGAGAAACATTATAATTATATGGAGTGATACAAAAGTGAAAGGGACCAGTGAGATGGGCTCGCTATACCAAATGAGTATTAGCGGCTCTGCGAAGGAAACATTTAGAAAAGAAAAAAGTTACAGAGCGGGAGCGATGTCAACCCGCTGGGGGAGTGAATGGAGGTTGACAGCGTGGGAAAGTGTGATGTGTGCCTGCGCGAAAGGTGAACTAAGGTGAAAGCATGTGGAGAAGAAAAAGCGGTGGGCGCCTGCGTGAAAAGGTAACTAAAGGTTGATACCGTGGGAAAAAAAGGCAATGCGCTTGCATGAGAAGGAAAAAAAAGGGGGGGTTGAAGCCGTGTGGATGGTAACCGCGATAAGCGGCTACGGGCTAAGATAGTGGTATGATGAGGGGAAACAGGAGTAAGTATGGAGGTGTGACGCCCTGGGCAAGCCAGGGGTCACAGGTCATCACACCACCACACCCTACACCCCAGTTAGGAACACCAAGGCTACCAAAATCCTTGTTGCCTTCCTCCAGGGGCTGATATTCACACCAGGGGGTGGGCCAGGCGGTTGGCTCCGCCCACCGAGGAGTACACAGCCCTGGAGGCGGGAGGAACCAGGCAGTTTAGCTCAGGCAGAGCTTGAGTGAGGAGCTAAGTGAACAGTTAAGGAAGTGAAAGTAGAAGGAAGTAGTAGTGGAGCTAAAGAGGAAAGCTGAAGTAACAGAAAAGGAGTAAAAGTGAGAGTAGTAAAGCCTGAAGTTGGTCCGGCTGTGTGCCCCGGACAGTGACAGCAAGGTCAGCAGACGGCGGTGATAGTCTGGAGGGGGACTGCTCGGAGGTTGCTGGAAGGACCGCGGACGGGTAGTGGCCCGGCGGTCTGGAGCAGTATACGAAGAACAGTCAGCAACAGGGCAGGGGCCTTTCGGATCCCGGCAAGGCTAGGAGTCGCCATAATTTGCCAAATCCGTCAGTGAAGGGGACGTCTGTCTCCTAACAACCAAGTCCCGATTGAAGACAACAGTCCAACCGTAACGGAGAGACACCGCCACCGCCAGGGCACCAGTTTCTCAGGGCCAGCGTCTGCGGGCAAAGTAGGGCTCCTCCGGCCCATATCCAAGCCAGGGAGCGGGTTACCGGTGGGAACCCATCGCAACCATTATCAACTTAGGTGCAGGACAGAGGGACCGTCACCATCACCAACTGGGGAAAGCAAGTGCAGCCGTCCGTGGGAACCGTCTTTCCAGCCGTGTGTTTTACCGAGAACTGTGTCATCGTCTCAGGCTGAGTGAGTACCACAGTGCCGCAAGGCACAGCGCTGCCCCCGCGTCCCTGCGCCCACCAAGCCCTGCATCTCCCACCTCATCACTGGGCCCCGGGATCACCAACCCCTACCCACGGAGGGGCAACACAACAACTGGCTGCTCCATACCATCCTTCCCGGGATCCCCATACAGAGCAGCGGTGGTGCCAACAAATCACCACAACCGTGGGTGGCGTCACGGACAATAAACAATCCCCACACCCAAACAACCCCTTTCACTCACGGGCGAGGAGCGCCGCTCGAGTCCCCGGGATCCGGCCCATCGCTCGAGCCACCGAGCAGCGGCAGCAGGCCGCAGTGCCGGCCGGACCCGAGCAGTAGGGAGAGCGCGGCGTCCCCTTCTCCGCCCGCGACAACTTGGCGTCATGAACAGGATCTTACCGCTCTGCCGTTGGGTAGAGGTGCGCCTTGTGACCGCCGGAGGTATCCGGCTGAAACATTTCGGAAGTCGCCATCTTTGGCGCGAAAAGTTCCCGCTCGAGCGTCTTCTCGAGTAGCAGAGGCGCGAAGGCCAAAACCCCGCCCCAAGAGAGGAGGGGCCGGAAAGAAGCTAAGGGGGACGCGATGGTGGCTGGCTGCATGTGAGAGCAGCTATAAAAGCAGGGACGCCAGGACTCTGCAGACATCTTGTTCCTGGGAAAAGCCACCAGCAGCATGTGGATGCCGTCCCGCGACACCGTAGCCCCCGCGCCTGGAACCGCGGCGTGGGTGGAGATCCGGACCGCGCAGCTCTACCAAAGGCTGCAGGTCAGGATGCAGCTCCTCATGGAGGAGTGGGAGACCGACATGGCGGACGTTTTAGCAGCCGTGCGGAGACGCGAGGAGGAAGCGGAGGAAGGGATGGTGAGTGACCCACGCCCCGATGCCCTTGAAGGGCCGGTCATCGCGGCTGCGGGACCCGGTCCAAGCCCTCTCCCCCCGCTGCCTCCCTCGCCACCTGTCTCGGAAGCCGTGACCCCGCCACTAGGCCTGCTACCACCGCAACCGGTAGCACTACCCAGCATGCCCGCCCAGGCGGGCCGACCTGCAGCCGGAGCCCGTAGTCGACCGGAGATGCTGCCTTGGAAGGCTCCAAAAATCGCACCGGAGGCGTCTCCAGAGAAAGTCCCCGAGCCGGAGCTGATGAACCATTCCGAGCCGGAGGCCCAGCTGCGGAAAGCCCCTGTGCCCATCCCCCACACCTCGGCTGAGGTAGCGCCGGGTTGTCTCTGCAAGGCGGCGCCTAAGGCCAAGACGCCGCGTGACTTGCCGCCCAGATCTCTGACAGTGGGCAACGTCCAGAATGTCCCGCGGGGCCCGACCCGTGCGCCGGAGCTCGCAGCAGCGCCGTATTGGGACAGGGAGCCGGTACCGCTGGGCCTGGAGATCGGTGAAAGAGAAAAGAAGAAAGCGTAATTGGTGGCCCGTGCAATCCGGGAGAAGGAGAACCTCCGCCAGGCGACATTCCGTGTCCGGGGACCGCTGTATGAAGGACAGGTGAGGCGGTTTGATGTCCACCGGGGCTATGGGTTTATATATGAACCGGGCCTGGAGGCCGAAGTGTTTGTAGCCCGGCGGGATGTGAATGCCCACCTGCCCGAGGAGCACCCCGGCCGTAATCTGATGCCGGGTGACATTGTACAGTATACCCAGCACTGTGGAGAGAGGGGGTGGTTCGCCCTAGATGCCAAACTGAGGGGCAGCCAAGAGAGCCGAGTGAGTTCTGCGCCCCCTCCCTCAGATGAAGCCGACGGCTTGGAGTAGGGCAGCGGAGCACCGTTGTCCAGTCCCCGTTGGGACCACCTGTGTGTTTGTTTGCAGTGTTTAAAGTTGGAAAATGATAAGCAAAAATGGAACCGAAGCTTCACCTGATTCTACCGTGATTTGAAAACCGGCCGTTGCCGGCACCGTTGTCCCCGTGGGGACCGTTTAAAAAGTTTTGCATGGAGGACTTTCCATGCACAAGCCCGTGAACTTGCAGGGCAACCACAAACGTTAGTGGCATGTAAATAAGTTGTTTTACCGTTACCGTTTCCGCAATTCCGCCTCCGGAGAGGCAGGTTGGAGGGAGGGCCCTCAGCAGAGCAGGCTGGGGCCCAGCCACCACAGGAACCGGTGGCTACCCTCTGGAGGGGAAGGACAGATCCCGCTCGGGTAACTTGTGCTGGACTTGGGTCAAGGGGTGCAGCCTGGGTTTTAGGGGCAGCATCAGGGCCAGGTTGCTTGGGTGGGAGAGAGCGGAGACCGTAACCGTAAACTGTTAGCAACGTTTAAGAAATGTGCCTCCCGTTGTGGGATGATGTCATAAATTGTATGTGTGTTATTCTTTTTACCTTTTTCAGAAAATAAAACCGGTGTTGGACGGGCAGCCCGCGGACGGTCTGCATTTTGCTAAGGGGGAATGTGACGCCCTGGGCAAGCCAGGGGTCACAGGTCATCACACCACCACACCCTACACCCAAGTTAGGAACACCAAGGCTACCAAAATCCTTGTTGCCTTCCTCCAGGGGCTGATGTTCACACCAGGGGGTGGGCCAGGCGGTTGGCTCCGCCCACCGAGGAGTACACAGCCCTGGAGGCGGGAGGAACCAGGCAGTTTAGCTCAGGCAGAGCTTGAGTGAGGAGCTAAGTGAACAGTTAAGAAGTGAAAGTAGAAGGAAGTAGTAGTGGAGCTAAAGAGGAAAGCTGAAGTAACAGAAAAGGAGTAAAAGTGAGAGTAGTAAAGCCTGAAGTTGGTCCGGCTGTGTGCCCCGGACAGTGACAGCAAGGTCAGCAGACGGCGGTGATAGTCTGGAGGGGGACTGCTCGGAGGTTACTGGAAGGACCGCGGACGGGTAGTGGCCCGGCGGTCTGGAGCAGTATACGAAGAATAGTCAGCACCAGGGCAGGGGCCTTTCGGATCCCGGCAAGGCTAGGAGTCGCCATGATTTGCCAAATCCGTCAGTGAAGGGGACGTCTGTCTCCTAACAACCAAGTCCCGATTGAAGACAACAGTCCAACCGTAACGGAGAGACACCGCCACCGCCAGGGCACCAGTTTCCCAGGGCCAGCGTCTGCGGGCAAAGTAGGGCTCCTCCGGCCCATATCCAAGCCGGGGAGCGGGTTACCGGTGGGAACCCATCGCAACCATTATCAACTTAGGTGCAGGACAGAGGGACCGTCACCGTCACCAACTGGGGAAAGCAAGTGCAGCCGTCCGTGGGAACCGTCTTTCCAGCCGTGTGTTTTACCGAGAACTGTGTCATCGTCTCAGGCTGAGTGAGTACCACAGTGCCGCAAGGCACAGCGCTGCCCCCGCGTTCATGCGCCCACCAAGCCCTGCATCTCCCACCTCATCACTGGGCCCCGGGATCACCAACCCCTACCCACGGAGGGGCAACACAATAACTGGCTGCTCCATACCATCCTTCCCGGGATCCCCATACAGAGCAGCGGTGGTGCCAACAAATCACCACAACCGTGGGTGGCATCACGGACAATAAACAATCCCCACACCCAAACAACCCCTTTCACTCACGGGCGAGGAGCGCCGCTCGAGTCCCCGGGATCCGGCCCATCGCTCGAGCCACGGAGCAGCGGCAGCAGGCCGCAGTGCCGGCCGGACCCTAGCAGTAGGGAGAGCGCAGCGTCCCCTCCTCCGCCCGCGACAGAGGATGGTTTGGAGGAAGTGTTCAAATCAAAAAAGAATTGATGTGAAATGATAGAAAAATACATGTGGGACCAAAGAAAGAAGAGACCAGGGAAGTTGTATGAATGGGAACAGGACTCTGAGTCAGGAGGGAAAATATGCGTTCGCTGAATTAGCAGGATCCCCGCAACAAGTATAGAACAGAAATGTTTAAGGGAGCATCAAAAAGACCTGGAAAAATGAGAGATATATAAAATATATATATAAAAAAATGCAAATACTAAAAAGAAAAAAAAGGAAAAGGGAATTAAAATGTAATCAATGCAGTGGAATTCAGGAAAAATGTATAATAAAAATTATAAATATGCGCATATGTACATATAATGATTAACCAAAAAAAAGGGAAATTACATATTGCTGGCAGGCTAGCATGAAATGTAGTGAATGGGGTTCTAGGCAAAGGGTAACCTTACGAATACATAAGGGTATAAGTAAAAATATATATGTATAAGAATATATGTAAAAAAAATACACGTATAAAAAGGGGATAAACACATGTGGATGTGGGGGACTGTGCATAAGGGATGTACATATGTATATTTATGTATGAATGAATAGAATAAGATAAAATACGTGTGCATAAGTGAAAGATGTGCATTAATTGTACATAATGAGACATGCAAATGACAAATGTATAATAAAAACATAAAATTGCATGATATAAAAGCATAAAAGGACATAAATGTAAAGCCAAATCCAAATTCTACCCCCTTGAGAACAAAGGCCACCACATTAAGACCTTCAGCGATCTAGTTCTAACAGATCTCAAAACAGTCATGAACACTAAAGGAAACCTGCAATATAACCTCACTAAAGATGAGAAATCAGCTCTAGCTGACCTTAAAGATAATCGGGCCATCATCATCCGAGCAGCTGACAAAGGAGGGGGCATTGTCATTCAAAACAGAAATGACTATCTGGCAGAAGCGCACAGAATACTGTCGGATCCCATCTACTATGAAGTAGTTAACAGCATCAAATATGATATAGCGATCCAGGCCTATCATGACTTAATACAAAAAGCAGTAATGCAGAATATCCTTAATACCCAAGAGAAAAAATTCCTCCAAATAAAAAATCCTAACATGGCCTTCTTTTATCACTTACCTAAAATCCATAAAAACCTCATGAACCCCCCTGGGAGGCCGATAATATCAGGCATTAATTCTCTTACTGCTAATCTGGCTGCTTATTTAGACCAACTTATGCAGCCATATGTACATAATTTAGACAGTTATCTGAGAGATTCCACCCACCTCATTAATTCCCTGCACAATATTGAATGGGAAGAGTCCTTTTTATTTCTCACCATAGATGTGTCAGCATTGTATTCCAATATAGCGCATCACCTTGGTCTACTATGCTTATCCCTGTTTCTTGAAAAAGATGGTAATATTCCGCTTGCCCAGAAGAATTTCTTACTAGAAGCAATGGAATTTGTACTAAACAACAATTTCTTCACTTTTGAAGATAAACTCTATCATCAGAAACTTGGCACAGCAATGGGCTCTAGAGCAGCATGCGCTTATGCTATTCTTTTCATGGGAATTTTTGAGCAATTATATATCCAGAACAGCAGTTTCGAGGGTGACATAATTCTGTATAGACGTTACATAGACGATTTGTTCATTATTTGGGACAATAAGCACTGCAACATTGACTCTTTTTTACTACATCTGGACCAGAACAACTGGGGACTTGATTTCACCTCCTCTTATCATGAATCTGAAATCAATTTTCTGGATCTCACTATCTTCCATTCCAATAATAAAATATTGACTAAAACATATTTCAAACAAGTGGATGCCAATGGATACATCCACTACAGCAGTGAGCATTACACCAAATGGCTGAAAAATATTCCAGCTAATCAATACAAACGTATCAGAAAAAATTGTTCCCGTCTAGATGATTTTAACAATCAGGTGAAAATCCTCAGGGATCGTTTTTTGGAAAAGAAATATCCCAAAACCCTCATCCAAAAAGCATATCACAATTCTGCCATTCTGGAACAAAAGGACTTGATTACACCAAAAGTCCCTATCATCCCTGTCCTCGTAAATAATGAGAGTCCCTTTAATCTCAATTTTCTGACCACTTACAGTAGTGACAATATAAAAATCAGGAATATTTTCACCAAGCATTGGAGTATATTGCTGAATGATCCTTTCCTAAAGACCATTCTCCCCCCCATTCCGGGCATCACATTCAGAAGAGCCCCTAGCATAAAGAATGTTCTAGCCCCCAGCCGTCTCAGAACTGTCCCCCCGAGAACTGTCAACCCCATCGCCCCTTCAGGGTCTTATCGATGCGGTTCAAGAAATTGCCTATGCTGCAAAACTATTTGCCATAAACGCACGAGCTTCAGGTCCTCCTCCTCTAAGGGGACAGAAGATTTTCCAATTAAAACTCATCTCACCTGTCAATCTAATTTTGTGATATATCTCATTGACTGTAAATGTGGCAAACAGTACATAGGCAGGACATGTCAAGCTCTTCATAACCGACTGAACTCGCACAGGCATAACATCAGGATTGGCTACATGCTCCATGGACTTTCTAAACACTGCACTTTGACCCACAACAAAACCATGGCCTTTACTATTATGCCCATTGAGCAAATTACTCCTAATAGTCCCAACAGAATGGATGTTCTCAACAAAAAAGAATCCTTCTGGATACATAAACTGGATACTTTGAAGCCAATGGGCTTGAATTTGATAACTGACTTGTCGTTCTAGTTTTTTATTGTAAATTTCTTGTCTCGTTAGTTCTTTATCGGACTTTTAACATTTTATATATTTTTTATCATCATTTATGTCCTTTTATGCTTTTATATCATGCAATTTTATGTTTTTATTATACATTTGTCATTTGCATGTCTCATTATGTACAATTAATGCACATCTTTCACTTATGCACACGTATTTTATCTTATTCTATTCATTCATACATAAATAAACATATGTACATCCCTTATGCACAGTCCCCCACATCCACATGTTTATCCCCTTTTTATACGTGTATTTTTTTACATATATTCTTATACATATATATTTTTACTTAAACCCTTATGTATTCGTAAGGTTATCCTTTGCCTAGAACCCCATTCACTACATTTCATGCTAGCCTGCCAGCAATATGTAATTTCCCTTTTTTTTGGTTAACCATTATATGTACATATGCGCATATTTATAATTTTTATTATACATTTTTTCCTGAATTCCACTGCATTGATTAAATTTTAATTCCCTTTTCCCTTTTTTTCTTTTTAGTATTTGCATTTTTTTATATATATATTTTATATATCTCTCATTTTTCCAGGTCTTTTTGATGCTCCCTTAAACATTTCTGTTCTATACTTGTTGCGGGGATCCCGCTAATTCAGCGAACGCATATTTTCCCTCCTGACTCAGAGTCCTGTTCCCATTCATACAACTTCCCTGGTCTCTTCTTTCTTTGGTCCCACATGTATTTTTCTCTCATTTCACATCAATTCTTTTTTGATTTGAACACTTCCTCCAAACCATCCTCCATACTTACTCCTGTTTCCCCTCATCATACCACTATCTTAGCCCCTAGCCGCTTATCGCGGTTACCATCCACACGGCTTCAACTCCCCCTTTTTTTTCCTTCTTGCGCAAGCGCAATGCCTTTTTTTCCCACGGTATCAACCTTTAGTTACCTTTTCACGCATGCGCCCACCGCTTTTTCTTCTCCACACGCTTTCACCTTAGTTCACCTTTCGCGCAGGCGCACATCACACTTTCCCACGCTGTCAACCTCCATTCACTTCCCCAGCGGGTTGACATCGCTCCCGCTCTGTAACTTTTTTTCTTTTCTAAATATTTCCTTCGCAGAGCCGCTAATACTCATTTGGTATAGCGAGCCCATCTCACTGGTCCCTTTCACTTTTGTATCACTCCATATAATTACAATGTTTCTCACGTTGTATCCCCCATTCATTTTTTCTCATTTTTTCTCATTTTTTCTCATTGTGCAGTTTTCATTTTCCTCCCATACCAATTTGGAAATATAAATATTAATCCCAAAAAAAGTAATGATCATTAAATCCCGATTTTCTTGTCCATGTTCATCATTTTTTCACTTTATTAAGTACACGCATTTTTTCATTATACACATTCATATAAATATATGCATACATCTTTTTGTGTATTCATACGTTTTTATGTTTATTTCCCCTATCAGGTTATTAGTACCTTATTGTTTTATAGAGATATATTTTTCCAATTTTGTGCCTTAATCACCGCATTTCATTTTTTTCACTTCTTTCTTTCTTTCTTTCCCCTCTTCTTTTCTTCTCTCCTTTATCCCCCTCTTCTCCCACCCCTTTTTTTTCCTCTTGTTTCTTCTTTTCCTTTTTTCTTCTCCCTTTTTCTTCTTTTTTCCTCTTTTTTATTTTTTTTCCCTTTTTTTCTTTCTTTTTTTTCCCTCTGTCAATACTCTGAACTTTATTCACTCCTCCACATGCCTATGAGTCACGAGGAGGCTGATGACGCAATTAGTGGATACGTGGCTTTTTTCCAATATATATATGAGAGCCTGTAGCCTCCTTTTCGCTATAGTATTCTCTGCATTTTGTCCTGAGGAAGAGGACGGATATGTCCTTGAAACGCGTAGACCTGTGAAAATAAAGAAAAGAGATTTACTAACTTCATCTGGACTCCTGTGGTTTGGCGCGGTATTTAAACCTGCTTTCCTTCTGCTGTCTGAAATCATTCCGTGTTGCGGGACTGCTGCCTTCCACGTTACTTTCAGGCTGTCAAAAGGGTTGTGACTGGCACAACCGCATCAGGTGAGTGTTCCTGCTATACATTCACCTCCCATTGCTATACCGGGTAAGACCCTATTTGCGCCTTTTCTTCCCACAGTTTTTTCGAAACATGGTGGTGGCAGCAGCATCATGGTTTGGGCCTGCTTTTCTTCAGCAGGGACAGGGACAGGGAAGATGGTTATATTTGATGGGAAGATGGATGGAGCAAAATACAAGACCATTCTTGAAGAAAACCTGTTGGAGTCTGCAAAAGACCTGAGACTGGGACAAAGATTTGTCTTCCAACAAGACAATGATCCCAAACATAAAGCAAAATCTACAATGGAATGGTTCACAAATAAAAATACACAGGTGTTAGAATGGCCAAGTCAAAGTCCAGACCTGAATCCAATCGAGAATCTGTGGAAAGAGCTGAATACTGCTGGTCACAAACGCTCTCCATCCAACCTCACTCAGCTCCAGCTGTTTGCACAGGAAGAATTGAGCAAGAATTTCAGTCTCTCGATGTGCAAAACTGATAGAGACATACACCAAGCAACTTGTGCTGTAATCGCAGAAAAAGGTGGCGCTACAAAGTATTAACTTAAAGGGGCCGAATAATATTGCACGCCACAATTTTCAGTTATTTATTTTTTAAAAATGTTTAAAATAAGCAATACATTTCGTTGAACTTCACAACTGTGTCCCACTTGTTGTTGATTCTTCACCAGAACATTAAAATTTTTAACTTTATGTTTCAAGACTGAAATGTGGGAAAAGGTTGAAAAATTCAAGGGAGCCAAATACTTTCGCAAGGCACTGTATGATCCATTATATACCATTCATTATCTCAACTGCTCCCCCACTGTTTATTGTCACAGACAGTAACCATGATGACATGCACTAATCCTCCATCACATGCATCTATGGTAAATTAGCACTGCTCAGTTATTGTTCCCGATACACAGGCTGAAAGTTACCCAATGAACGAGCAGAGCATTTGTTCACTGGATAGAATTATTTTAGGCTGGCTTAAAAACAGTGGCGTAACTAGAGTTTGATGGTCCTCAGTGCAAACTTTGGACCTAGGCCCTCTCTCCAACCGTACACCGACACTCTGGGTACAGGATAATGACGCCAACACTCGGGGTACGGGATAATGACGCCAACACTCGTGGTACGGGATAATGACGCCAAAACTCGTGGTACAGGATAATGACGCTGACACTCAGGGTATGGGATAGTGTGGCTGACACTTGGCTCTTTCCCTCAGTACCCATGTTTGCAATGATCTGAAATCCCTCTTTCTATCAGCACCCAGCTTTCCTATGTTCTGATATCCATCTTGTCCTCAGCACCCACCTTCCCCATGCTCTGCTATACATCTTTCCCTCAGCACGCAGCTTTCCCATGCTCTGATATTCATCATGGGAAAGCTGGGTGTTGAGGGAAAGAGCCTCTTTCCCTCAGCACAAAACATTCCCATCCCATGCTTTTATCTTTGCCACCCCTTGCATATAGCACTCCAAATACTATAATGGCCCCCACATAGACTTTCATATAGTATAATGGGTCCCGTTCCATACAAGTCAATGGGCTCATGAAAAAAAAACACACAGCACACGGATGCCATCAGTGTTCAGTCCATGTGCCATCCATATGTTGTCCATATTTAACATTACAAAGGATAGGAGAAGCCTTGTAATTTACGTATTCATTAATCCATCTTTGAACATCATTATGATGGTAAAAATGGACACACGAACCCTACACTGATGACATACTGATCGAAAAACACAGACATATGACTGAGGCCTAAGTAAGACAGTAACCATGATATTAGTAAATAATCAATGATTACATGCTGTTAGTCCCCCAGACAGTAGCCCTGGCATGAGCTGAGCTGCATTTAATAATCTCATAAAAATAAGCGGTTTATTATCATGAGATTATTAAATGCAACTGATGCCATGGTTACTGTCTTGGTGGGGGGGCTTATTATACTAATGGTCTTGGGCTTATAATAAGCCCACAGCCTCCCCACTCTCAAAGTAATCATGGCATGTCCAGTATTTAATCATCTTAAGATAATAAGCCCCTGCCACCGGATTAAGCGACATAACATCCAAAGATTCATATCAACAAAGTTAGTAGGTAACTAATGAAGCAGTCACGGCACTCCTTTCCAGCGGGCGGCAGCGGTGATTAGTGGCCCAACAGGATTCTTACAAAAGTCTCTTTTGGCTGGCAGAGATACCCCACATTAAAGGTAATGTGCAGGTATGCAGCATGAGGTTCAACGTGCGTGACCAACGAGGGTGCAAACGACGGTAGCCTCAGAACAGCTTTTGTTCCCACCACAGTAACAGTATCACCAAAACCAAAATATATTTCAATAGTGATGAGCCCCCTTGTAGCCCGATCACAATAGAAATGCCCCCCATTGTAGCTCCGATACAGTAATAATATCCCCTATGCTTCCCATCATACAATTAGAATGTTCCCCATTTTGGCCCCCCCATACAGTAATAATGTCCTTTTTCTTAGTCCCATATAGTAATACTGGGTCCCATTCTGGCCCCCATATAGCTTGGCAATCAAAACAACCAAGGCACACCTGGAAAACCCAGAAACTCCCAGACTCAGATTGGATGGCTGAGCTGTCACTTAACACATCAACAGCTCAGCACGCCCTTGCACTAGACTGGACAACAGAGCTGTCAATCAGCATACCGACATACCCCTGGAATCTGTAGTGCAGCAAACAGTCACCTATTGCATCGAAGACACAGAGGACACATCGTGACACTTGACTTATGCCCACTGAGCAATCATAAGCAAGAAGTAACATGCTTAGAACAGGTTTCTTACTGTGATACAAGTAATAAGCTGTGTTATTACATAGTACCTGTAGTAGAGCAGAAATGTGTGAAAGTACCAACACTTTTTCAGCTTTCATCTCAGGGCAATCAGTATGGGTGAGGAGCAGTACAGCTGAATTGAGCTTTTTCTCATTACAAACATTTCTAGCAGCTCTCCTCTCACACTGCTGTCAGTTCAGCTGTATTCCCTCCTGCCACTCTAACTGCTATTAGAAGAAAACTCAAGATCAAGAAGTGTGAGTAATCATGCTCAGCTCTGCTCTACTCCAGGTGTACCGCTGTGTCCCTGCACCCTTTGTCTTCCTGCAGGGACATGCTCTGACTCCCCACCCTGGCTCGGTCCCTCCATGCTGCCTGGCTTCCCTGCCTCTCCTCCACGTGGGTTCTCCTCCCCCGTGTCTAGGAGACTGTGTGTGCGTCACAGGATCTCCGGGAGTGCACCCAAGCAGTGTGCGTGCACTGCCCCTCTCTTAAGGGACCAGCATACCACTCCCAGGAAGTGCCTTCCAGCCTGAGCGGCTGAGAGGTACTGGGTATTTAGGGCAATCTCCCACTAGGGAAGTTGCCTGATCAACACCCAGGGGTGGGATTCAATGTTTTAACAACAGGTTCTCCGTAAACCCCTCCCATTTGAAACCCACACCCATTCTGTAACCACACCCATTTTGTTAGCCACACCCATTTTCACATACTTTCCTCAACCAAAAAATATAAGTGATTTAAAGTAAAATCTCTTTCCCTTTCTTCCCCTCCTCTACCTTCACTCTCCTGTCCAGTACCAGTTGTTCCAGTCACTGTAAGTCATATTGTATTAAATGGTTTTTCTGCAATTTTTAAAAATTATTACTAAAGGAGCCCTGATAAAATTGGAACGGACGACCTTCCCCATACAGATTTCATCCCACAAGGTCTCTTTGTGCCGCCCCCGTGCCGGCAGCCTGCCGCTGCTCGGGTCCGGGCCTTCCGGAGGGTGGCTCGAGGATCTCCGGACCTGGAGGATCCCACGGACACTCCGAATGAAAAGGGTTGGCAAAATGTAGGACGTATATGTACGGGCTGGGCCGTACTAGGTTCGTGACGCCACCCACAGTATGTGGTGAGTTTGGACACCACCGCTGCAGTTACGGGGCACCCGGGGGAGATGTTGTGCAGCAACCCCTCCGTGGGCAGGGATGGTGGCCCCGGGACCCGTTGGGTGCGTTGTTGGTGCAGAGAGATGGGCGACCGCAGGGTGCTGGTGTACTCACTATTGAAGGAAACACACGAGTCTCTTGTAAACCAAGGTGATGGTGGTCGGTGCCCGCAGCTGGCTGCGTTCAGGATCCCCCACCCGGCTGGTGGTCTCTGTCTTTCTCCTGCACCATTGTGCAATGGTGGACTGCCTGTGCTTGCAGCTTCAGGAGTCCGCTCCCGGCTGGATGTGGCCTAAGGAGCCCTTTCCCACAGACGCTGGCCCGTGGGATCTCTGAGCCGTGGCGGTGGCCTTTTATCCTCCTCGGTGGGCTTTTGCCTTCCAATAGGGACTTTGGGTGGGACAGGACCTCTAGTCCTGGCCTCAATCGGTTAATTAGCTTGTTCCAGTCACTTCTGGTCCCGGCTTCAGGGTCCGAGTACCCCCCTGTGTGCTCCGGTTTCCGAGTCGGTTCCCCGGGTCGGTACCGGCGGGCCACTATCCTGTCCCGGTCCACCTCGGTTCCACTGAGCGGTTTTCCTGGCTCCTGCAGACAGAGACCGCCGTCTGCCTCCTAGCCAAAGGCACCAGAGCTCCTACCATGGCGCCATTCAATTTGGGGTATTCGCCTCTGCTGGAGCTGGATACAGCTCCAGCCCACACTCCTCTCCAACTTGAACTCTAACCAGCACTCAACTGTTTACTTTCCCGCCCTGGGCTGTCCAGACTCCTTGGAGGGCGTCTTCCAACCACCTGGTTCCGCCCCCTGGTGTGTCCATCTAGCCCTGAGGGGGGTGACTAGGGTTTTGAGGTTGGCTGATGTCACCTGTGAGGGAAAGGTGTTGTGCAGGGGCCTATCTGTGACTACCTTCCCCTGCAAATCCCATCCCATATGGCTCCTTTCCTCCTACAGATCCGATTCCATGTGGTCTCTTTCCCCCTACAGATCCCATCCCATTATGGCCTCTTTCCCCCTACAGATCCCATCCCATTATGGCCTCTTTCCCCGGCACATCCCATCCCATGTGGCCTCTTTCCACTGCACATCCCATCCCCTTATGGCCTTTTTCCCCTGCAGGTCCTATCCCATTATGGCCTCTTTCCCCTGCAGATCCCATCCCATTATGGCCTCTTTCCCCTGCTGATCCCATTCCATTATGGCCTCTTTCCCCTTCAGATCCCATCCCATTATGGCCTCTTTCCCCTACAGATCCCATCCCATTATGGCCTTTTTCCCCTGCAGATCCCATCCCATTATGGCCTTTTTCCCCTGCGGATCCCATCCCATGTGTTCCTTTGCTACTGCAGATCCTGTCACATATGGCTCCTTTCCCCATATATTTCCAATCTTATGCGGCCTCCTCTCCCCATATAGTTCCCATCTATGCGGCCTCCTGTCCCCATATAGTCCCCATCTATGCGGCCTCCTGTCCCCATATAGTTCCCATCTATGCGGCCTCCTGTCCCCATATAGTTCCCATCTATGCGGTCTCCTCTCCCCATATAGTTCCGATCTTATGTGGCTCCTCTCCCTGCTCCTTGCATCTTCGGTTCACTGAGCGCTTACCTGCTCCAAGCACCGGTGGCCTCTCCTCTGCCTTCCATCTTCCGCGGCAACTCTGCAGTCACACTGATGCTGACAGGCGGCAGCAGGAGGAGCCATCTCACTACGCTGCCATGACCCTTCTGTAGCGTCAGCGCGTCGCTGCACGCCTAGTCAGGGAGCCGACAGACTTCACTGAACCCGGAAGTGCGGCACGGAGGTACAGGGATTAATTTGTGTTAGTGTATTAAAGACACTAAGACAAATGAATATAGGGAACTCGATTGCCGGAGCTGTTTCTTGTCGGTTCGGGGAACCGGCTGCTATTTTAACAACCGGTTCGCCCGAGCCGGACATACCCGGCTGAATCCCACCCCTGTCAACACCTCACCTTAGCTAGTCAGTGCCCAGTACCCCAGCTACCTAGTTGTCAGCTCCCCATGTCTGTTGCGTCCTGTTGGCTCCTATCCTGTTGACTCCCGTCCTGTTGGCCCCTGCCTGTCCACCTTGTCTGTGCCTCCAGCCTCAGCTATCCCTGTGGCTCTCACCATGCCTGAGACTGTGCCTGTCCATCTCGGCTGTGCCCCCTGCCTCGGCTACCTCAGTGGCCCTAGCCACTCCAGAGACTACGCCCGTCCAGCCAGGATGTGCCTGCCTGCCCTGGCCATGCTCTCTGCCTTGGCCACTCTGGTGGTCCCAGTCTACTCTTGAGATCCAGCCCTGATTACCTCTGAGTCCGCCCCGCCCTAGGGGTCAGCTGCCACAGTCCCGGTTCCTGCCTTGGGTGTAGCACCTGGTGTCCGCCTTGCGGTGAGCACTTAGTCAAGCCCCTCCCACGAAAAGGCTAGATCCGGGTCCCCCTGTGGTCCAGTGGGTCCACTTATGCTCGCTCGCTGCCTTATCCCTGGCAGTGAGCGTGACTCCAGGCACTATGTAATCACACACAGTTCACCAGTGAGACCAGTGAGGAGATTAGACTAACACGATCAAAGGTGCTTGCTGAGAACTGGTACAGATAGAGCTACAAGAAGAGATCATTCAGATATGGAATGTTTCAGATATTTTGCTCTTTGTAAAAATTTGAAGAACTGAAGAAATTAAGAATGGTAAAACATTGAACTGGAAAAGAAGAATCTGATGGTCTTGAGAGACGGCAAATCTTAGTATTTTTTGGTTATTCTGATGGCTAGGAATGTTGCAATGAGGATCTTGAAAGTCAATGGTAGCCATACCCATTCCTATCACAGGAACAGTGGATTTTATGGAATCCATCTTGAACCACCTGTAGATGGTGTATTGATTTAAGAGTTTTAGATTTATACTTATTCTGTATGTACTGTTTGTTTTTTTCACTTGGACCCCGGAGAAAGGAACGTCTTCTCTTGAAGATTTTAGGTTCAGACAAAGATTTTTTTTCTTGTACTTAGCCTTCTTGAATAGATTGTCTAAAGCTGGACCCATAATATCTTCTCCCTGAAAAGGAATAGTGCAAAGTTTTGATTTAGAAACAAAATATGAATGTCACAAACCACAAAGCTCGTCTTGTTGTATTGAATCAAAGGAGAAATTTCCAGTATACATAAAAGTGAAGGAGCAACCTGAGCACAAAAAAGTATAAAGCTTTATTGAATAATATAAATGAACAAAAAACACAACCGTATTAAAATTAATTAAAAAGTGAAAACAAAAAAATAGTTTTTGAAAGAAGCACATTTCCACAAAATAATATAGAAGTGAAGATATAAGCTATCTCCCTCCAAGATATACAGATATAAACATGGCTAATGTGTTTGAGCAAAAGGAACCTAGATGACAAAAAAAATAATAGTAGGTTTAATTAACTAATATCAGATTAAGGAAAAACGTGTGACCCTTTAACATTACCCAGGATATGAATGAAGGGGAGGGAGAGGCTACAGACCCCCACATTTTACGCCAGCAACATATGGCTTTTTCTTGTTGAGATTTTGTGCTTCTTGAAAAAAACTATTTTCTGTTTTTGCTTTTTTTAACCAATCAGTTTTTATTGAAGATTTCCATAACAGAAACAGATTAAACATAACAAGCATACAGAAAGAAAAATAAGAGAATATTAGCCACTTAAAGTTCCGTAGGTGGGCCGCTACCCTTGGTGTTTATACAATCTACATAATACATTACTGACAAGAATGTATTTCCATCCGTGTTTTGATAGATTATCTGTGACTATACCATATTCATACGTTACTGTTTGTCGCCTTTTACTTCCAAAGGGCTAGACCCGTCTGTCTATATGAAGAACCTTACTAGAAAAGTGGTCAAGATGTAGAGTGAGTAGATAGCAGAATAGAAAGAGAGGGGAGAAGGAAAAGGAAGGGACTTATACAAGGGGTTGCGGGAGGGAGGTAAGACGGGGGTTGTTTATGCACTGTCACTAGAACAGGCTCCTGAATGCAGGGGACTCCTTGAACAGTATCCACGGCTGCCATAGTTTGGTAAACTTCTCATTTGTGCCCGATACCCAAGAGGAGAGTTCCTCCATGTGACAAAGATGCGTTAACTCTGTCAGCCATTCCCCTATTCCGGGGGTCACTGTGGTCCTCCAGTGTCGTGGAATGACTGCTCTGGCCGCAATCAAAAAGAACCGCAACAGGCGCTTCTTTTGGCATCCCAGTGAACCGGGTAAAATAGACAGTAGGGCGATCTTAATGGAAGGAGTTACGCTTTCTCCTGCCATTTGGTTGTAGGTCGCAAACACCTGAGTCCAAAAGTTGGATAGTTTGTTACAACCCCACCAAATGTGTGGCAGCGTACCTTTATCTGAGCCACAGCGCCAACACTCCTCCGGGACCATAGGGAAGGCTCTATGGAGGTTGACCGGGCATTGATACCATCTTGCCAGTAGCTTAAAGCTCTTTTCCTGGGCATTGCATGCTACTGAGATCTTGTGGGAGAACACATACGCCTTTCGTTTTTCCTCTTCAGTAAGGCTGAAACCTAATTCCGATTCCCATCTTCCAATGTAACTGGGGTCCTCAGAATAGAGGTTCCTGTTCATCATATTGCAAATGAGGGAGATCTGGTGCGTCGGAGGCAAACTCTGCAGGAATAAGTGTTCAAATGGGGTGGATGTATCCGGGGAGGGGGGCCTCTTCCCACCCAGCCAGGATCGCACAAAGGAGTGAAGTTGTATGTATTCGAGCCACCTCAATCTCAATCCGGGGAACGCGGCCTGAAAGTCTTCAAAAGGGGGCAAGTCTCTGCCCTGTAATATCTGCCCCAGTCTAATATCCAAACTTCGTTGCCAGCCCAGAAATCTCTCCACCGTACACCCCGGAGGGAAGCCCGGATTGCCGAACAAAGGCATCAGAGGAGTGGGCGAGCCAATCAGGCCACTTTTCAGCTTTGTGGCCTCCCATACCTCCAGTGTCGCCCTGAGCAAAATCCCACCAGGCTCCACCTGTCTCCTTACATCCTCCAACTCTTTTGGTAATAGCCAGGGAAGTGCCCCAAGCGGAACTGGGGAATAAAGCTGCTCTAGTGCCACCCACTGCTTGGTCTGCCGGTGAAAATGCCAGTCTAACAACCTAGCCACCAGGACAGCATGGTGATAGGTACGTAAATCAGGCAATCCGGCTCCCCCCCTCTGTTTGGGTCGTATCAAAGTCTGATATTTGATCCTTGGTTTTCCCCCTTTCCACACAAAGCGAACCAGTGCGGACCTCAATGTCTTAAAGAAGGCCGGAGGGGGATTTATAGGTATCGCCTGAAAGATGTAAAGGAATCGTGGTAGTATGTCCATTTTGAATGTGTTTACGCGGCCGAACCACGAAAGGGGTCGTTTGTTGTACTCTTCCATATCTTTTAGGGTTCTGTTTAATAAGACTTGGTAATTCAGGGAATAAAGTGTCCCCAGATTAGATGGGATCGTTACCCCTAAATATTTTATTGAGGATGCCTGCCATCGAAACGGGAATTTTTCTTTTAGTAGGGCGACTTCCTCTATTTTAAGGGAGATGTTTAGCGCTTCTGTTTTGGAATAATTTATTTTAAAATTGCTCAAATTTCCAAATCGTTCGAATTCTTTTAGTAGTGAAGGGAATGTGATCAAAGGTTGGGACGTATAGAGCAGGAGGTCATCTGCGTATATAGCCGTCTTAAATTCCCTGTCTCCAATGCTCAGACCGTGTACATTGGGGTTCTGTCTAATGGCCACTGCAAGGTGCTCCATAACAATGACATATAGAAGGGGGGATAAAGGGCACCCCTGACGGGTGCCGTTTCTGATTTCCACCGGATCCGAGAGGGCCCCGTTAACCCGAACTCGTGCCGACGGTCTAGAGTACAAGGCCATTATCTTACTCACAAAGTTCGGGCCTAAACCAATTTGTCTTAATGCTGAGTTCATGAATCCCCAATGAACACGGTCAAATGCTTTTTCTGCATCTATTGAGAGCAGCCCTAGGGGCTCCCTTCTCGACGCGGCTCTGGCTATTAGGTGAATTGTTTTGGTCACATTGTCGCGGGCCTCCCTACCCTGCACGAACCCAACCTGATCTGTGTGTATAATGGAGGGCAACAGAGGTGCCAACCGGCTAGCCAGTACTTTTGCGAAGATTTTTACGTCAATATTTATTAGTGAGATCGGGCGGTAGTTGGCTACCATTGTTTGGTCTTTACCATGTTTAGGTAGAACTGTGATGTGGGCTTCTAAGGATTGTGGGGTGAAAGGGGACGATTCTGATACCGAGTTATATACTTTTGTGAGGAATGGAGTGATTTGGGCTTTAAAAAGTTTATAAAAAGCAGGAGAGAACCCATCAGGTCCCGGGCTTTTACCGCTTGGGGAGATCTCTATCGCTGTGGCCACCTCCCCCTCCTCGATTGTCCTGTCCAGTCCCCTGGCATCTTCCCCATCTAATGCAGGGAGAGCTGTCTCTGAAATGTATGACTCAATTCGGGCCTGTAATTCACCCGGGGCCATATCTGAGAATGTGCCCCGTATATTGTATAGTTCTGCATAGTATTCTTTAAAGTGATTTAAAATTTTTGTGGGGTCTTGCGTGTCTGAGTTTCCCCGAGTCTTTATTTTAGTAACGTGCGAAGCTTGATTTCGTGGGTGTAATAGCCGCGCAAGTTGTCGCCCGCTTTTGTCCGAGTGATTATATAATAGCCTTTTGAATTGATTTTGAAACCTAAGAAGTCTACAATCCAGTAGCTTTCTTAATTTGTCCCTTGTTGTTGTCAGATTGGCTAGAATATCCGAAGAGGGATTATTTTTGTGTGTTGTCTCTAGTGAATTAATCGTTCGGAGAAGTTGAGCCACCTCCTGTGTTCTCTCTTTTTTGATCCTTGTCCCGTGTTTTATTAGGATTCCTCTTATTACACATTTAAATGCCTCCCACTGAAATGGTAGGGGTGTAGAGTCCGTCGCGTGGGTGGACATAAAGACGTCCATTGTCTCCCTTAGGTCTGTTACACATGTTTCATCTCTTAATAAGGAATCGTTGAGCCGCCACGTCCACGCCCTGTTTGGGTAGTCCGGTGGGGAGATCTCCAGGAACACTGGAGCATGATCAGACCAGACCGCATTCCCTATAGCCGCGACCGGGTGCCACGAAATAACTCTTTGGCTGACCAGAATAAAGTCAATGCGACTGTAAGTCTGGTGGGGATTAGAGAAGAATGTATAATCTTTATCTGTGGGGTGCATGATTCTCCACACATCAACCATGTGGAGATCTGCTAACTTACGTTTTAGGGCGCTCAAGCGTCTCTGAGGTATGGCGCTCCTCCCCGTTGACACATCCATTGTGGGATTCAGTGCAAAGTTAAAGTCTCCTCCCACCAGCACCTCCCCCTCCGCGAATTCTGATAGATCCTTTAAAAAAGAGCAGCATGCATTAGTTTGATTAATATTTGGTCCGTACCAGCCCGCGATCGTGTAGACCACCGAGCCTATTTTAACTTTTAGCAAAGCATATCTGCCTGTCTCGTCTGTCTTAGAGTCTAAAACCGTGTGGACCAGGTTTTTGTGTATTGCGATTGAGACCCCTTTCGATCTTGATTCATTGTTCGTGCTGTGAAGCCAATGTGCAAAGTATCTGTTATGTAGATTTGGTATGTGGCCAGTTTTAAAGTGCGTTTCCTGAATGATGAAAATTTGAACTCTTTGTTTGTGCATCTCATATAGGATATGTGATCTCTTTTGGGGCACGTTGAATCCCCTAACATTCAGTGAGCCTATTTTTAACCCCGGCATTCTATCCCAGCGCAGCACTATCTCCTAAGGTAAAGAACACTCCGGGTACTAGGGGATTAACACAGGGAAGAGGGAAAGGAGGGGGAAGAAAAGGTTATGGTTATAAGTGGGGAGAAGACTAGAGTTCCTTTAGGAGGAAGATGAAGGTAAAAAAGGAAAAAGAAAAAAGAATACAAGAAAGTCAAGAAGTCAGCACTTCGAGTCCACCTCTGTCTCCCTGACTTTCCTCTAAGGGTGGGTCAGAGGAGAATAAAAAAAAAAAAAAAAACTTCAAATTCTCGTCTTCCTCACCCCCAGCCACAAGAAAGGAGGGTGATACTTTTAACTAATCCTCGCAACGTGAGGAATAGAACCCTCTATAGAGGTTGTGCTTTCCAAGGGGAGAATCTCCCCCCGAGCCAAGAACTTTCAATATATGTAAGCTTAACTAAATATTATTGCGAGCATTTAAACCGATGCCCCCTACAGGTGTCAAAACTATATAATGGTACCAGTATTTGCTGTTGGTCTTCCTTTGCGGATCATGTTATCAATGCATATATTTATACACTTTCTTTATTATGAGGGAGCGACGGTCCCTCTCCACTTGCTCCTCCGCTCTTCTGTGTTACTCCTAGGTTTGTGCTCACAGAGGCCGGTCACAGTGGGGCCCTTAATGAGAGGCAACTGCCTCTAATCCTTAGAAAATAAGCATAACTGGGTTGTCTTGGGACGTGTGTGACCGGCCTCCGCAGCCCGACCATCAACAATAAATTTTATCAGTATAACCGTGATAAAGACCACTCGCTCAGAGCCTCATTCACTACTGCTCCATTTCCTCTCGTCTCATCCTTCTCCTCGGGTCTCTGCGCCGTTGTGGCTGCGGGTGATTCGGACCATCTGCCTGCAGACCCGATGGTAGCTCCGGCCACTCTGTTATCTGGACCCGCGGTAGATTCAATGCTGCCGTAAAGTCCTGAAGACCTCTGGGATGGGTAAGCATATGCATCCGGCCCTCTCGGTGTACTCTCAGACGAAATGGGAAGCCCCATGAGTATGGTATATTGCGTTCCCTGAGGACGTCTAGCAATGGCCTTAGAGCTTTCCTTTTCTGTAGGGTCCATCTCGATAAGTCCGGAAGGATCTGCAGGCGGGTTCCCTGGAAACGAACATCTCCCACTGCCCGAGCTTGGGTCATTATAGAGTCTTTCACTTGGTATCTGTGGACTCTGCAGATTACATCCCGTGGGAAGTTTGGATCCACGGGTTTAGGGCCCAGGGCTCTATGGGCTCTATCCAGCTCCAGGTGTGCCTCCCCGGGGGAACCGAGTAGGGGGTTAAAGATTTCTTTGAGTGTTGCATGCAGCTCTCCCGTGGGTACCGATTCTGGGAGCCCTCTGACCCTTATGTTGTTTCTTCGTCCCCTGTTTTCGGCATCGTCTATCATATCCGCCAGGTAGTGGAGTTGAAAAGAGTGAATAGATGTATCCTCTTTTTGTGTTGTAATTTGGGCAGACAATGTGGATGCAGCAGCCTCGATTGCTGTGACTCTTTCACCCCAGTGCTGGACCTCATCTTTCAGCATTGTCAATTCAGCTTTATAAGAACTTTCCAGTCTTTCAACATATTTCTCCATGTCATGTTTGGTTGGGATGTTTCTGATATGAGCAGCCAGGCTTTGAATATCCATGGCCAGTGTATGGCCCCCTAGAGCGGCTCTGTTGTCTGTTTCAGCTTCTGTGCTTTGGAGCTGTGGAGGGAGCTCCCAGCTTGTTATTATATTGGTATGTGGCATTATGATGGTATCTGCTTTCTGCCCCGGTTCCTGGTGTGCATTCATGTGGGGTAGATTAGAGTGAGAGGGGGGGCTTTGTTGGGAAGAGCTATGTGGTCTGCTGTTTGCTCCTTCATTCCCCTCCCCCCTCAGCACATTCCTGTTCTCAGCAGTTATCTCACTCTGTGTGCCAGCTCCTGTCATCCAGGCTTCTATCTTATCACTGTTTAATGTCAGTGCGTGTGGCTGCTCTGCTTGTCTCCTGCCGCCGCTGCATGAAACAATTAACCCCTTCTCCCTCCCAGACAGAGACTCACGTTCAAGTGGTGACCTTTGTGTTATCAGCAGCGTCTCCTCTGCACTCTCGGCGCCATCTTCCCTCCACGTGGGCACTGACTCACTGCTCATCGGAGGTCCCTGCAGCTCCTGATTCACTCCACCGGAGGCCTGTGGGGCTGTGCTGAGCATCGCTTCTGTCCCCTGCCTGTCTGCAGCACTCCTCAGGGACATGCGTGGGTGGATGGCCTCTGAAGCTGCTGCACGGTCTGTCATGCCTGCCTGACTGGGGCCTGTCAGGTATCTGGTTATGTCTCCCGTTGTCGCTGCAGGTGGTCTAACGGGTGCTGCTTTTGATCTCTGCCTCTTCCTGACTCCCATGGACTGGCTTTGATTGTGTTTACTGCTCTGTTTCTCCGTTTATTCTTGGCTCGGGTCAGGAGCAGTGCTCACATGCGTCTTGTCTCCACCATGGCCAGGCCACGCCTCCCTGTTTTTGCTTTTTAATTGATTTTAATACAGTTCTGTTATTTTTCATTAATATTATTCAATAAAATGTTATACTTTTTGTATTCAGATTACTCATTCACTTCTATGTATACTAGTGCTTCATTACACTAAGAAATTTCCCCTTTGTTCTATGTATTGTTTTTTCTTGGTCTCTACCAGAGTCCCATTTAGCTTGGGTGATGCTGGTCTATATTTTGCCTTGTTGTATGGGATAGCACTGAAGATCTTGCTGCGACCCTTAAAGATTCTGCCAAGAATTCTATGGCTATCTGGAGAAGAAGGGCCTTGGATCATGCTGAGCTCTACAGATGAATAGTGAGATGGAAAAGCACCCTTAGGCATGGTTAGACAACAGTAATCGGTCCTACCTTAGCAGGACGTTTTCCGTTAGGGACACTTATAGCCAGTGATCAGGATTTAGCATGGCACCATCCAAGCAGAGAACAAGTGTCCTCCCCATTTGTTCACCCTTGCCAAGCACAGTAGCTGGGCCATGTGAAAGTCTTTCCAGCAGCAGTCAAATCCAGAAGCAACAATCTCTATTCTCTTAACCTGCAAGTACATGTGCCAGAAACCAAAAATGGATTCCACTGTGGTAACAAAGTAGAATGCAACTGAAAGTGATGTCCCACATGACTGCAATGTCCCCCAGGTGACTGCCAGCATTCAAAGGCATCTCACCACGCTGAATCTGAATCCAACAAGAGTAGCATTGACGAAAATGAGTCAACAGGCTGGGAAGCTTAAATTGAACCTGTCAGGTGCAATATGCACCCAGAACCAAGAGCAGTTCTGTGTACATATTGCTAATCCCTGCCTAACCGTCCCTGTATACACCAGCATAGGAATGACAGAGTTCTGTACTGAGAAAAAACTGTCAGTAAAGTATTGCTTTCCATCTTCTTGGCATCTTGCTTGCGTGTAGCACAGCGTGGGGCAGTAGTCGAGGGAAGTATCTTCTGAAATGCTACATGAAAGATAGGGTCCTGGCTGGGTGTGGGTGCTGTTGCAAACGAGGCGGTATGCCTTTGCAGGCTGCATGCTGCCATTGACCTTGGCTGGTCAGGACCAGATGTTAACTAATTCACCAAAGGAGACCATCAGTTCTTAAAACAAAGTCTTTTACTGAACACAAATTTGATGGCAACTATGCACACAAAAGAGTAAGCACAAATCTTCTGGGACATTTCATTACCTACACAGAGCAACTTCAAACACAGTATTGCTAGATGTTCCATCTCATATATTCCTTCTTTCTGTACTCCCGTGTCTTCCCAGCTCAACATAACAGTATAGTCTGTGAAAGTCATCCTGTCCTCCCTGTGGTCCTGGGTCTTCTCCCACTTAAAGGAATAATACCAATTTGGCTGAACTAGGCTCGTCGCCTACTGATGCTTCAGGGACTCCCAACTGGGGACACTTATTTTGTCTCAGGTACTATTCCATTTTGGCCCATTTACCTTTAGAGGAGCTGTAAGCTACTTGGGGCCATAATGCTGCTAGTCCTACTTAGGGACCCGTCTCACTCAGGCACTCATTCTCTCAGACAGTCTGCTAGCCTTACTCTGTTGGATCACTCAGTGTTCCCGTCACCTCTATGTTGCTCTATCTTTCAGATCACACTATCTCTGGCTTCAGTCTCCTCTCTCTCTATAGGGACACCCCCGACATGCAGCCTTGTTGGATAACTAGGCGTTAGGTCTGCTCTAGTCACACGCTGGACCCTATCTGATGTTTCACAGGAAACAGTCCCTGCATTCTAGCCACTCCACTATGGGCTAGTCCCAACACTTAACTATCTCTGACCCTACTGTCATGAGTGAATAGTACCCTTCAACTAACTTTAGAGCAGTGCTCACAAGCTCTATCGGAAACAACATGTATCCACTGCTGGATTGCAAAGAGCGAGAAGCAATAAAATAAAATATCCCTCCGAATTTGTAATATGTAAAGGATTTTTAAAATTTAAATTGCAAAGTTTTTACAAGCACATTTTTACAGTTTTACACACTTAAGGTGATGAGAATAACAGCAAATTATCTATGACATAGATTCACATTATTTATCCTCAGGATTATTTAAATATCTGAAGACATTACAGATTTCCACCTAGATAAAGTCTTAAGCAACAGGTTTGTAATTACATCTTTCAATGACATGCTCGGTGCTCCAGAATGAAGGAAAAATTGTCATTTCTTCAAATTTGTGTAAGACTAATGTGTTCTTCTGTTGTGAGTCATCTAATTAGCACATGCTTGTTTCATTTTCATAATATGGATATCCAAAAACCTATGCTATTACTTTGTTTATTTTTACATCAGATGCCAGTGTCATTGGTTTAGAGATGATTAAGTATGGTTTTTCGAGATTAGTGGACTTCTTTTTGGACCCCTCAATTTTGGCAGTCGTTACCCAGCTCCATTATCAAATCTGATGTATCACTTTATGGGGATATAGCTTTTGAATGCTTCTTTATATCCCATTGATTCTGAGACTGTTTTTCATGACACATGGAACAATTTACAAGCTCATTAATTTTTATTTTATTTTTTTTACTTATCTCGCTTACAGAGTCCTTGAGGTGCCAAACCAGCAACGTTCACTCCCCCCGCACACCCAAAGTATTGCAGTATATTATAGGTGATTTAATTGATTGCAGGTTTATGTCTGAAAAAGTCTGACACACCAGAATTGCCATTTTTTTGGTTTTCGCATGTTGCATTTTTGATAGGATTATTTAATGCATGCGGTGGAGCCCCAAGAATAAAATTTCCTATGAGATCCATAAAACGTTTGTTATACAACTGTGCATATTGTGTAAAGAAGGTTTCTCATCACAGATCTGATTCTTTATTGTAAGAGCAGTGTGATTTCTCTGCCATAGGATTTAATGGTCTAATCAAGTCCAAGGAGGACCTGGATGCCTTTCTTGAAAAATATACTACCGAGTATACATAAGTGTTAGATTGTAGAGATGGGACATTGATCCCGGTAACTCCACATCAGATATCCATACGATTTTTAGTTCTTATTCTACTGAAACACTTTACTAACCTCGTTATTTCTTTGGCTTTTAAAACTATACTGGAAAAAACCTACTGTATGAACAGCATTGTAGTTATATAATAGAAATAAGTTAGAATCTTGTTAAAAAAGTATTTGAAAAAGTTTTTGAAGGGGATTTTGGGGCAGAATCAACTCCAAAATTAAAGTAAAAAACCTGAAGAAAAAAAAAAAACCCTCTCCAAAATGAACGTAATATGAATGTAAAATCCTTCCTGTGTGTCTCCTGCTCTTGGAGGAAAAATGGTGCCGTCACAGCTCTCCTATACAAAGTGTGATGCCCCCACTATGAACATTATGTTGCCCCAGAGCTCTCCTATGCACAGTATGATCAGGCCATAGCTCATTTATAAATAGTACACTGGTCCAGAAGCTGACAGGAGCGGCAGTAGAACACCGCCGCTCACTGTGAGCTCCACAGAGCAAGTGAAGTGAATCGCGCTGTCAGCGGGGACGTCACTGAGGTAATGCCTGTGTGTGTGGTGTGATGATGAGTGCGGTAGTGCCTGTGTGTGCGGTGATGAGTGCACCGTTGGTTTCTGGGCTTACATGCATTGGCCAATACATAAACTAAATATCTCTCTTTTGCAGTAATGCAGTGCCATATTTTCCCTTGTACATTTTTGGCTTTTTCAGTGTGCGACTGTATGCATTTATAGTTACTATGTTTTTTCAGTTAGCACCTGTTCACATTTGTTGGATGTGCAGGTCAGTTTTTTGATATTTCATTTATAAATAGTACACTGGTCCAGAAGCTACGGGCCTATCGCTCCTCTAAACACAGTATGATGGGCTCACCAGTTTCAATACATAGTATGATGGTCTCATATCTCATTTATACACATTATGATGGGCTCAAAGCTCACCTATACACAGTATGATGATGGGCCCACAGTTCCCCTATACACAGAATAATATCCCTCATAGACAGTGGCGTACCATCAATAGAGGCAGGCCACGCCACTACTATGGGGCCCCATGAGCTAGGGGGCCCACGGCGGCTGGCCGCTTTCACTTTAATCTCAGCGCTGCCATGTACAGTGTCTAGGAGGAGTTTCTCTTGCTCTGTTCCTCGTCTCTCTACCTGAATTTGCATGCACACGCCCCTGGCTGATACAGCTCTAGCCAGAGAGTGGAGGTTTGGACTCGGCGGCAGACAAGTGAGCTATTGGTAAGCCGGTTTCACACTTGCGTTGAACGGCATACGTCACAATGAGTTGTGTGATGCATGTGATGGATGCCTTGCAAATAGTGTGATAATAAAGGTAACAGATTCCAGTAAAATAACGCGTTGTGTTAAGTTTTCTTTAGCCAAGAGAGCCTTTATCATCCCGCACACATCCTGACACTGCCGCCCACATCATCACCGCACACATCCCGATACTACAGCCCTCATCATCACCGCACACATCCAGACACTACAGCCCTCATCATCACCGCACACATCCCGACACTACCACCCACATCATCACCGCACACATCCCGACACTGCCGCCCACATCATCACCGAACACATCCCAACACTACAGCCCGCATCACCGCACACATCCCGACACTGCCACCTACATCATCACCGCACACACCCCGACACTGCCGCCCACATCATCACCGCACACATCCCGACACTGCCGCCCACATCATCACCACACACACCCCCACACTACCGCCCACATCATCACCGCACACATCCCGACACTGCCGCACTCATCACCGCACATGCAGGCACTACCGCACTCATCATAACCGCACACACACAGGCATTACCTCAGTGACGTTCCCGCTGACAGCGCAATTCACTTCAGTTGCTCTGTGGAGCTCACAGTGAGCGGCGGTGTTATACTGCCGCTCCTGTCAGCTTCATGTAGCAGAGCTGAGAGCATCGCGGGACCTCATGTGGATTACGCTGGACCTGGAGGGGTATTTGGGGATTTTAATAAAGTGGTGAAAGAGGGTGTTTTTTTTTTTATTTATTCCAAATAAAGGATTTTTTTGGGTGTATGTGTTTATTTACTTTCACTTACAGGTTAATCATGGAAGGTATCTTGGGGAGACGCCTGCCATGATTAACCTAGGACTTAGTGGCAGCTATGGGCTGCTGCCATTAACTCCTTATTACCTCGATTTCCACCGCACCAGGGCAATTCAGGATGAGCCTGGTAGAGTCCCGGGACTGTCGCATCTAATGGATGCAGCAATTCCGGGCGGCTGCTGGCTGATATTTTTAGGCTGGGGGGCTCCCCATAACATGGGGCTCCTCATCCTGAGAATACCAGCCTTCAGCCGTGTGGCTTTACCTTGGCTGGTATCAAAATTGGGGGGAGTGCACGCCGTTTTTTTAAATTATTTATTTATTGTACTGCACGATATAGACACGCCCACCGGCGGCTGTGATTGGTTGCAGTGAGACAGCTGTCACTCAGCGTGGAGGCGGGTCTGACAGCAACCAATCATAGGCGCCGGTGGGCAAGGGAAGCAGTGAATACTAGATGGAATAATGAGCGGCCAGCTTTTTCAAAAGAGGAAAAACCGCCGGAGCATTGTGACAACTGTACAGCGTCGCGCCCGTGATCGGTGAGTATGAGAGGGGGGGAGAGGAGGCAGAGACACTAGGAGTGATTTTTAAATGATCGTTCCGCTGGACTTGCTGAGCATGCGCAGTAGAACGTGACGGAATCCGTCGGCGGATTCCGCCGCTTAGGGCATAGCGTCGGAATCCGCCACCATAGACAATAATTAGACTCCGTGGCGGATTCCAACGGAATCCGTCATTGTGCGCTATTTTAACGACACAAAAAACGCTACATGTAGGGTTCCTTCCGCCTGATGTAGCGTCAAAATAACGATGCTGCGTCGTGCAGCGGATGCAACGCAGACACTTGCGTTGGCTACTGCCCGTGGGCGGCTCTGCATAGCGTCGACACTCAGCAGGGAGTCAGGCAGGTACAGTCACAAAAATGGAGTGTCAGGTTTCCAGGTTTTCCAGTTCTCTTTTGACTGCCCTTGCCCTCGGTTAACATGGAGGTTACCGTTCTGTTGCCCTACTTCCTGTCCAGCAGCTTAAAAGGCCGCCTCCCAGCCCAGTCCAGTGCCTGAGTATACTGCCTGCTGTGTGCTCCTGCTGTGTTTGCTGCTTATTCCGGATTGCCTCGGGATTCCCCTAAAGGACTACCTACCGATTGTCTCAGGACTGTACCCGGCTCTTAAGGCTGTGCCCGGATTCCGTTTACCATCTTCGGTCAGCACTCCGCCTGGTTCTCTTTTGGTTCGTAACCATCCTGGATAAACATTTCCGTACGGACACTCATTGACTTTACCGCTTGCTCCTTATCCCGGCCGCTGCGCATTTAGGCCTTCCGGGGTAGATTGCCGGACAGTCCCTGTATAGGGGTTCGCTCCGGTGGTCTCCCTGGGGGAGTCCGGTGCGTGGTCCCGGGAATCCCCTGCGCGTCTATTCCGGAAAGTATTGTATGTGTTATTGTATTGTTGTGTTTGTTCTGTTTCTACCGTGGTGACATACTATAAAACATCTTGTACCCGGAACTCGTCTCTGATTGTCATTGCCCTACGCTATCGAAATCCTCAGAATATAGAATAAGTATTACATTATACTCAGGCCTTTAGAGGATTTCGCTGGGGCAAAGACTGAGACACGAGTAGATCAGCTGTTCTCCATGATTAACTCCCTGCAGCAGGAGATGGAGGTGGTGCAGACTAAGCTTAGAGATGTGGAAACGCAGCTGGGCCATGATCACCAGGTACTGGGTCCGGCTATACAGGATTTGCAAGTCAGAGTGGAGGCTCAGGAAGCCGTCCCCACTACGTCCGTACCAGCTGCCGGTATGCCTAGGTTACCCCCATTCCGTTTTAATGGTGATCGTAGTCAGTTCCGTGGATTTATTAACCAATGTATACTGTTTTTCGATGTACATGCTGAATATTACCGTTCTGACCGGTCAAAGGTGTTATGTATCATCATGTTATTAACCTCACGAGCACTGGCTTGGGCTAATCCGATGATAGAAAACCGGGACATCCGTTTAAATCACCTAGATGACTTTCTGAACGCAATGGCGCAGATGTTTGATGATCCGAATCGCCGTGCTACCGCTGAATCTGCTCTCCTTACCTTACGTCAGGGAAAGCGCTCTGTCATTGAATACGCCACTGAGTTCAGGAGGTTAGTGGTAGACACCGACTGGGGAAACAATGCATTATTGTCCGTTTTCAGAAAGGGTTTGTCCGGTACCATCAAGGACGAGTTAGCCCGTTCCGAATCCCCAGGGGATTTTGACCTGTTTCTCCAGCACTGTGTGCGCATAGATACCCGTTTAACGGAACGTAGACAGGAAAAATGGGCAGCTATAAACCGTATAAATAATAATACATTTCCTTCCAGAGAACCGGCTTTCAGGACGCCACGGGAGGCTGAGGACGTTCCTATGCAAGTGGACTCTCTACAAAAGCGAGAGACCAACGAACGTCGTGAACACCGGCTCCGTGAGCGTTTGTGTTTCTACTGCGGTCAATCGGACCATTTTTTAATCGACTGTCCGAATCGCCCAAATAAGGTATTGGCAGCCATGGCAGAGTGTGATAACACGGACGCAGAGTCTGATATCTCTGAGGCAAGTGGACACTTGGATGCGGTATTTCCCTTGACGGTAATGTCTACCTCACCGAAGGACTCAGAAGGGAAATATACCCATTGTTCACTCCCCATTCAGATCCGGTGGGAGGGACAGCTAATTCCTACCTCTGCAATGATAGACTCTGGGGCAGGGGGAAATTTCATGGACTTTTCTTTTGCTAGTAAACACGGTATCCGGACTCAGCAAAGATCCTTACCGGTTACCATGGAGACGGTAGACGGATCTCCGTTAACATCTGGACCAGTGGATCGGGAAACAGTACCGCTAGAATGCGTGATGAAACCAGGTCAGCAGGAGACTCTTGTTTTCATGATGATCTCTTCTCCACATTTTCCGATTATTCTAGGTATTCCGTGGCTACGGTCTACAAATCCGGTCATCAATTGGGAAACTAAGGAGATATCCTTCCCACCGCAGAGTGATCCGGCCATTTGTCCAACTGTTCCGGTTCCGGTAACACCACCTGCAGAAGGCACGGTACAGGTACCCGTTTTACCCTCGGTTTATCGTGACTTCGCTGACATATGCGACAAAAGAAAGGCCGATCGGCTTCCTCCGCATAGACCGTATGATTGCCCCATAGACTTACTCCCAGGGGCAGAAATCCCGTTTGGTCATGTTTACCCGTTGGCGGCACCTGAGCTAGAAGCCCTAAAGGAGTATATTGATGAAAGCCTGGCCAAGGGATTTATTCGCCCGTCTACCTCGCCCGCAGGGGCACCCATCTTTTTTGTGAAAAAGAAGGAGGGGACTCTGAGACCCTGTATTGACTACCGGGAACTGAATAAAATAACCATCCGGAACCGGTATCCGTTACCGTTGATTCCGGAGCTATTGGAGAGAGTCCAACAGGCAAAGATATTCACCAAATTGGACCTCCGTGGGGCATATAATCTGCTTCGTATACGTCCCGGAGACGAGTGGAAGACCGCGTTCCGATGTCGGTACGGACATTTTGAGTATTTAGTGATGCCTTTTGGACTTTGTAACGCTCCTGCGGCATTTCAACATCTAGTTAATGATATATTCAGGGATATCATGGACCAATTCATGGTGATCTATCTGGATGATATTCTAATCTTTTCTGATTCTCTCCAGGAACACCAGGAGCACGTCAAGACCGTACTTACCCGGCTGAGGGACAACCACCTGTACATTAAACTGGAGAAATGTGAGTTCCACTGCTCACAAATACAATTCTTAGGTTATGTCATCTCTCCTCAGGGACTGAACATGGAATCTAGCAAGATACAAGCCATTCTCGACTGGCCGGAACCGGGAAACATCAAAGAGGTACAACGCTTTGTCGGTTTTGCCAACTTTTACCGACGCTTTATCCGTAACTTTTCAGAGATTGTTCGTCCCATCACCCTGTTGACTAAGAAAGGACAGAAGTTTGTATGGTCCGCCCAGGCTCAGGAAGCGTTCCATCGTCTCAAGGGATGTTTTACCTCAGCACCCATACTAGTGCATCCGAATCCCGCACTTCCCTTCATCGTGGAGGTCGACGCTTCCGACTACGCATTAGGGGCCATTCTTTCTCAAAGGACCGGGGACAAGAGTCTCCTGCACCCGTGTGCCTTCTTCTCCCGCAGGTTGTCCCCTGCGGAAAGGAACTACGACATTGCGGATAAGGAATTATTGGCGATTATTGCCGCCTTCAAGGAATGGAGACACCACTTACAGGGAGCCGCGCAGCAAGTGATAGTACTCACAGATCACCGTAATCTGGAATTTCTCAAGTCTGCCAGGTGCCTGTCTCCACGACAAGCCCGTTGGAGCCTATTTCTTAACCAATTCAATTTTGTTGTTACATACCGTCCAGGTTCACGTAATGGGAAAGCCGATGCCTTGTCCCGAATCCCTGCCGTGGACTCCGTGCCTGGAACCCCGTCGCAGACCGTGTTAACAGATGCCAATTTCGTTGGAGTAATCCAGGACCAGGACTTGTGGAAGGACATCAAGCTGGCCTATGATGGTGATGTATTGCTTGCTGCCCCCCCCGAATGATGTAACACTTGTTCTTCGGAATGGTGTGTGGTTAAGAGAACGACGCATTTATGTCCCGGAGGCCGTAAGACTTCGGGTTCTCAAGTTGGTTCATGACTCCGTGTTGGCCGGTCATAGGGGGGTACAGAAGACGCAGGAATTTCTGAGCCGGTTTTTCTGGTGGCCTACCTGTTTAAAGGACGTGAAGGACTATGTCCACTCATGTGTGGTTTGTGCCCGGTGCAAGGTCCCTCGTGTGGCTCCTACGGGACTCCTCCAACCGTTACCCGTGCCATCTCGCCCTTGGGGGTCTATCTCCATGGATTTTATTGTGGAGTTGCCGGTCTCAGGCGGGCATAATACCATTTTAGTGGTGGTGGATCGATTGACTAAAGCTGCTCACTTCATTCCGTGTACCGGTCTTCCCTCAGCCGCAGAGACAGTGGATTTGGTTGTCCGGAACGTATTCCGATTGCATGGGGTACCGGATGAGATCATCTCCGATCGGGGCGTGCAGTTCACGTCGAGATTCTGGAAGGGGTTTTGTACGGCACTCCAGATTGATGTCTGTTTGTCTTCTGCATACCATCCTCAGACAAATGGACAAACCGAACGGACGAATCAAACCCTGGAACAATATCTTCGCTGTTATGTCAGCCATCTCCAAGACGATTGGTTGAAGATGCTTCCGTTGGCGGAGTTCTCCTACAACAACACTCAGAGCAGCTCCACTAAGGTAACGCCCTTTTTCGCTAACCTGGGTTACCATCCGACTATTTTGCCTAGGTCACCGGTTGCGGTTTCGGTACCAGCGGTGGAGGACAGAGTGACAGAACTACGACAAAATCTGGAGGTTTTAAGGAACACCGTAGCTACGGCCCAGGAGCGTTACAAGAGGTCGGCGGACACTCACCGGAAACCGGCACCCATGTACAAGGTAGGGGACTCTGTATGGTTATCCACCAAAAACCTGAGATTGGGTGTTCCTTCGCAGAAACTGGGACAAAAATTCATCGGTCCGTTCAAAATCACCGGGATCGTGAGCCCTGTGGCCTGTCGGCTACGGTTACCGCACCATCTAAAGGTACACCCGGTCTTTCATGTGTCTCTCCTCAAACCCGTTTCCCCTAATACTTTTCATGGTCGTATTGTGCCTCCTCCTCCGCCTGTGATGGTCGACGGCGAGGAGCAGTTCGTGGTTGAGGACATTATTGACTCCCGGCTCCATCGTCGTCGGCTTCAGTATCTGGTACGTTGGCAGGGGTACGCCCCCGAGGACGATTCCTGGGAACCGGTGGGTAACATTCGGGCACCCCGGAAGATTGCTCAGTTTCATCGCCGGTACCCGGACAAACCTGGCCCTGATCCGTCCTGAGGCCGTCTCTGGGGGGGGGGAGTAATGTCAGGTTTCCAGGTTTTCCAGTTCTCTTTTGACTGCCCTTGCCCTCGGTTAACATGGAGGTTACCGTTCTGTTGCCCTACTTCCTGTCCAGCAGCTTAAAAGGCCGCCTCCCAGCCCAGTCCAGTGCCTGAGTATACTGCCTGCTGTGTGCTCCTGCTGTGTTTGCTGCTTATTCCGGATTGCCTCGGGATTCCCCTAAAGGACTACCTACCGATTGTCTCAGGACTGTACCCGGCTCTTAAGGCTGTGCCCGGATTCCGTTTACCATCTTCGGTCAGCACTCCGCCTGGTTCTCTTTTGGTTCGTAACCATCCTGGATAAACATTTCCGTACGGACACTCATTGACTTTACCGCTTGCTCCTTATCCCGGCCGCTGCGCATTTAGGCCTTCCGGGGTAGATTGCCGGACAGTCCCTGTATAGGGGTTCGCTCCGGTGGTCTCCCTGTGGGAGTCCGGTGCGTGGTCCCGGGAATCCCCTGCGCGTCTATTCCGGAAAGTATTGTATGTGTTATTGTATTGTTGTGTTTGTTCTGTTTCTACCGTGGTGACATACTATAAAACATCTTGTACCCGGAACTCGTCTCTGATTGTCATTGCCCTACGCTATCGAAATCCTCAGAATATAGAATAAGTATTACATGGAGACAGTAACCCCGGGTGGTAGTAATCTACTTACGGGACGGTAAATGCTGGAGTGTATGGGCTCCGTACCCGTACAGGTAGGGCTGAAGTGTATGGGCTCCTTCCAGGTAGGGCTAAAGTGTATGGGCTCCGTCCAGGTAGGGCTAAAGTGTATGGGCTATGTCCAGGTAGGGCTGAAGTGTATGGGCTCCGTCCAGGTAGGGCTGATGTTTATGGGCTCCGTCCAGGTAGGGCTGAAGTGTATGGGCTCCGTTCAGGTAGGGCTGAAGTGTATGGGCTCCGTCCAGGTAGGGCTGAAGTGTATGGGCTCCGTCCAGGTAGGGCTGAAGTGTATGGGCTTCGTGCAGGTAGGGCTGAAGTGTATGGGATTCGTCCAGGTAGGGCTGAAGTGAATGGGCTCCGTCCAGGTAGTGCTGAATTGTATGGGCTCCGTTCACGTAGGACTGGAGTGTATGGGCTCCATCCAGGTAGGGCTGGGGTGATAATGTATATGCAACCCCACCCCCAGTAACATGTATGCCCCATCCCATCAATAATGCATGGATGTCTATGCAGGGTGCATTATAATGCATGGAGGACTATGGAGGGTGCATTATAATACATGGAGGACTATGCAGGGTGCATTATAATGCATGGAGGACTATGGAGGGTGCATTATAATACATGGAGGACTATGCAGGGTGCATTATAATGCATGGAGGACTATGGAGGGTGCATTATAATGCATGGAGGACTATGCGGGGGTGCATTATAATGCATGGAGAACTATGCGGGGGTGCATTATAATGCATGGAGGACTATGCAGGGTGCATTATAATGCATGGAGGACTATGCAGGATGCATTATAATGCATGGAGGACTATGGAGGGTGCATTATAATACATGGAGGACTATGCAGGGTGCATTATAATGCATGGAGGACTATGGAGGGTGCATTATAATACATGGAGGACTATGCAGGGTGCATTATAATGCATGGAGGACTATGGAGGGTGCTTTATAATACATGGAGGACTATGCAGGGTGCATTATAATGCATGGAGGACTATGCAGGATGCATTATAATGCATGGAGGACTATGCGGGGGTGCATTATAATGCATGGAGAACTATGCGGGGGTGCATTATAATGCATGGAGGACTATGCGGGGGTGCATTATAATGCATGGAGGACTATCCGGGGGTGCATTATAATGCATCAAGGACTATGCGAGGGTGCATTATAATGCATGAAGGACTATGCAGAGTGCATTATAATGCATGGAGGACTATGCATTGAAGACGATGTCGGGTGCATTATAATGCATGGAGGACTATGCAGAGTGCATTATAATGCATGGAGAACTATGCGCGGGTGTATTATAATACATGGAGGACTATGCAGGGGTGCATTATAATGCATGGAGTACTATGCGGGGGTGCATTATAATGCATGGAGGACTATGCGGGGGTGCATTATAATGCATGGAGGACTATGCGGGGGTGTATTATAATGCATGGAGGACTATGTGGGGGTGCATCATAATGCATGGAGAACTATGCGGGGGTGCATTATAATGCATGGAGGACTATGCGGGGGTGCATTATAATGCATGGAGGACTATGCGGGGGTGCATTATAATGCATCAAGGACTATGCGAGGGTGCATTATAATGCATGAAGGACTATGCAGAGTGCATTATAATGCATGGAGGACTATGCAGGGTGCAATATAATGCATGGAAGACGATGTCGGGTGCATTATAATGCATGGAGGACTATGCAGAGTGCATTATAATGCATGGAGGACTATGCGGGGGTGTATTATAATACATGGAGGACTATGCGGGGGTGCATTATAATGCATGGAGTACTATGCGGGGGTGCATTATAATGCATGGAGGACTATGCGGGGGTGCATTATAATGCATGAAGGACTATGCGGGAGGCATTATACGATATGGAGGGCTAGTGAGGACAATTATACAATGTGGAGGGCTAGTGGGAACCATTAATAATGGTTCCCACTAGCCCTCCACATTGTATAATGGTCCATTATACAATGTGGAGGGCTAGTGAGGACCATTATACAATGTGGAGGGCTAGTGGGGACCATTATACAATGTGGAGGGCTAGTGGGGAACATTATACAATGTGGAGGGCTAGTGGGGACCATTATACAATGTGGAGGGCTAGTGGGGACCATTATACAATGTGGAGAGCTAGTGGGGAACATTATACAATGTGGAGAGCTAGTGGGGAACATTATACAATGTGGAGAGCTAGTGGGGACCATTATACAATGTGGAGGGCTAGTGGGGACCATTATACAATGTGGAGGGCTAGTGGGGACCATTATACAATGTGGAGGGCTAGTGGGGAACATTATACAATGTGGAGGGCTAGTGGGGAACAATATACAATGTGGAGGGCCAGTGGGGACCATTATACAATGTGAAAGACTATCGGGGACCATTATACAATGTGGAGGGCTAGTGAGGACCATTATACAATGTGGAGGGGTAGTGGGAACCATTATACAATGTGGAGGGCTAGTGAGGACCATTATACAATGTGGAGGGGTAGTGGGGACCATTATACAATGTGGAGGGCTAGTGGGGAACATTATACAATGTGGAGGGCTAGTGGGGAACAATATACAATGTGGAGGGCTAGTGGGGACCATTATACAATGTGAAAGGCTAGTGGGGACCATTATACAATGTGGAGGCTATTATACTTTATGTAGGTACATTATACTGCATGTAGAGTTCTTTATACAGTGTGGAGAGTTGTGGGGGTCACAGTTGGGGATCATGCTGTGTTGGAGTAGTTGAAGGGGGTTACAGTAGGGTCTTCATACTGTGTGTGGAGGAATTCACTGTGGGGGTATTGTGCAGTGTTTGTGAGACACTTTAGTTGGTATCATACATTCTGGGGTTTAATGAAAGGGAAATTCAGGGTCACAATGAGAGGAAAATTAGTTTGTCAGGTCTTCAAAGTTGTGCTCTCGATGACTATAGCTGAATATATATATTTTTTTTGGGGGGGGTCCAATTAGACATTCTGCTATGGGGCCCCATGATTTCTATGTACGCCCCTGCTCATAGACGTCTAGACACAGTAAAATGTTTACACATAGTATAGGGCTATAACACTGTATGATGGCCCTGTCACTATGTGACTGTAGAATAGTGAAGGATAGAGCTCCTATGTTGTCCCTCATGCTAGGGCTCCCTATGCTATCCAAATCCTCAGAGTTACCGCTAATGGTGGAGATGCCTGAGTCTCATGTCTGGCTATGCTCCTGACCAAAACTAATTTGATCCCCCTCCCACCAGGGAAGGAAGTGGCAGGAGCGAGATAGAAACACAAATAAAGACAGACAGGGGAAAACCAAAACTTTGACACGCTGCAAACTAACATGAACAAACAATGAGAGACTCAAGAGAAAAGCATGAGCTGGAAGGTAGCAAGAAAAAGACAACAAGAGACAACTCCATAACCGCACACAGCAACAAGTACTACTACCCTCAATGCATCCATTCACTATAATGAAGCAGATGGACACAATCTGTCGTTTTAGATTTTTAAACACACCTCATTTTGCTTAATTTCTTATTGTATGTAGATGAATGAGAAAAAAGCTTTTCGCCTTAGACCCCACTATAGCTTCTCATAAGCCAGATCAGATCCCATACTTTGCACTGACGAGGGGCAATCACCCAAAAACACCGTGTCTGCAAATTGGGGCGCTGATCTGGTATAAGTTCTAAGTCATATGAAAACGCTCATTAAAGGGCCACTTTTCCCTTCTAGTATTGCTACTTCCAATAGGTGGCGCTAGAGTTTGTCTCCTTCCTCTCTGGAGAGACAATTTGAATAGCTCCTATAATCTTGACAGAAAAGCAAGTCAAAGGAAAAACCTGTACAGATAGAACTATAGCTGACAAGATTGATTCAGTTATAGGTAAGATGAATGTCCCTGTGTAAGCTGTATGAAAACAGAAATTATAGTTAATTATACTCTGGTTATAGGAATAATTGATGCATTAATAGCAATGCTCGTCAGTCACATTTCAGGGATTCACACAATCATGTACGCCAATCAAGATCTGCATATTGTGACGAGCAAGTCCCAAGACGCGTTCTCAGGATATGCTCACACTATTGTTTTTTAATCTGGGTTTTGTGACAAATTTGGCCTACAAAAATCCAACTAAAAATTCTTATAGGAGTAGTCCATCTTTTTTTTTTTTATTGCTCTATCCATGATGTGCTACATTATAATGCTCACCCATAGCTTTCTTCTGACATTTCCAGCGCTGCTTCGGTCTTTCTCCTGCTTCATGTGATTGCAATGCTGTCTTGTCTATTCAGATAGCAGACCGTTAGTTTCTTTAGTAAAGGGAACCTGTCACCAGGTTTTTGCTATGTAATCTGAAAGCAGCTTAAGGCCCCCTTCACACGCATGTGTGTCCGGTACGTGCTAGGTCCGTGCCTGCATGTACCGGAGACACGGGCACACGTAAACCCATTAAAGTCAATGGGTTTATGTGCATGCACGTGTGCAGCCATTGGCCCGTGCCTCCGTGTGGAGCAGACGTGAGCCCGTGTGCTCCACACGGATGCATGTCTGTTTTTCTCCGGCAGCACGGGTGTCACGCGGCCCGCACACGTACCACACGGATGTAGTGTGGATGCGGTCCCGTGTGACACGCGTCAGAGAAACACACGTGTCAGAGAAAAAAATAACAAACCTTTACTCACCTTCTCCAGCCCTCCTGTCTCTGCCGCGGCTGTCACTTCCTGCCGACCGCCGCTCATTATGCTCATTTAATATTCACGTCACTGCGGCGGAAGCTGCAGCAGCGGGGAGTCTGCAGGGCTGGAGACCAATGATCAGCACCACGGACAGCGACGCCAGGGACAGGTGAGCAGAAAGTTTCGTTCTCCGTGTGTTATCGCGGATAACACATGGAGAACACACGTAGTGCCATAAACACGGCACACGGAGGGGAAACGCACCTTTGACACGTCCGTGAAACACGTTCGTGATTTTCACGGACGTGTGAAGGGGGCCTAAGGTAGGGGCTGAGACACTGATTTCAGGGATGTGTCACTTATTAGGCTGTGTGCTATTGTTTTAATGCAATGAATGTTTTATCAGCAGAAAATTAACACTACCAGACTAGGTGCCTGGGTGCAACCTGGTCCAACTACACCCCTAGCACTGATTACCAGACTTACCAGACAAAATAAAATGATTCCTGAATTTCTATTCTTGATCCTGTCTCACAAAAAGCGGAATAGAAGGCGATCAAAAAAGATTATGTGACCCAAAATGGTGAGAATAAAAGTTCCAACCCATCCCACAAAAAACAAGCCGTCATATGATTCTGCAGAAAAATAAAAAAAATATAGCCTTCAAAATGTGGTGATGTAAAAAATCTTTATTTTGTAAAAAAAAAAAAAAAGGGCTTAGTGCGATAGAGGCCAAACCTAAAAAAAACTATATAAGGCTAGGTTCACACACTACTTTTTTTACGCTGCGTTTTTGTGCGTTTTTGTGGAAAAAAAAGCACAAAAACGCACTCGCAGCAAAAAAAGCGGGTGCGTTTTACCGCGATTTGGTGCGTTTTTTGTTGCGTTTTGCTGCTTTTTTGCTCACTGCGGTTTTATGCGTTTATTATCAGTGAACAATGCCATTAAAGATTGTTCAAGAAAAAAAAAAGTCTGATGTCATTTCCTTCTTCAATATGTTCTTCATTCTCCACTAGTGTATGCAGGAGAGCAGACAGCTGCAGAACTACAAGGCTCAGCATGCTCCATCCAGGACTGTATGCTGGAGGGAGAGGCGGGTGAGCAGAACTACAAGGCTCAGAATACTCCATCCAATAGTGTATGCAGGAGAGCAGACAGCAGCTGCAGAACTACAAGGCTCAGCATCCTCCATCCAGGACTGTATGCAGGAGTGTTTTGCCCCCCAAAAAATGACATGGGCTTCGCCATATTTTTGTATGCTAGCCAGGTACAGCAGGCAGGTACGGGCTGCCCCCAACCCCCAGCTGCCTATTTGTACCCGGCTGGGAACCAAAAATATAGGGAAGCCCTTTTTTTTTTAATTATTTCATGAATTTCATGAAATAATTAAAAAAAAAAAATGACGTGGGCTTCGCCCAATTTGTGAGTCCAGCCAGGTACAACTAGGCAGCTGTGGATTGGAATCCGCAATGCAGGGTGCCCATGCTTTCTGGGCACCCCCGCTGCGAATTGCAGTCCGCAGCCACCCCAGAAAATGGCGCTTTCATAGAAGTGCCATCTTCTGGCGCTGTATCCAACTCTTCCAGCTGCCCTGGTGACGGGTGGCTTGCTGGGTAATAATGGGGTTAGGGCTAGCTGTATATTATCAGCTAGCCCTAAGCCTGAAATTCATGATGTCACACCAATATTAGACATGGCCACCATGAATTTCTAGTAAAGATAAAAAAAAACACAACACACAGAAAAATATTTTTATTAGAAATAAAATAAAACACAACACAATTAGTGACTCCATCTTTATTGAAATAAAGAACCCTCCTCCGCAGTAATCCTGGGTCAAGGGTCCTGCGCCGTCCAATCCGGATCCAATATCATCTGATCGGTATGCTGGAAGGCAAAGCGATCAGATGATGTGTCAGGTTCAAGGGCCTGCATCACATGACACAGCAGCTGATTGTATAAAAGCCGTTTATACAATCAGCTGAAGCATCAGTGCAAAAAAAAAAAGAAATACTCACTTATGTGCTGATTACCAGCAGCTCCTGGAGCGGAGTCTGATCCCGTCCGATCGCTGCAGGCACTGCCGGTAATCAGTGATGAAGTCATCTAACGGTGTCAGCTGATAGGTGAAGCCGGCCGGGCGCCGGCGTCACCGTGAGACTTATGATCAGCTGACGCGTCAGGTGACTGCATCAGGTGATTCATCACCAGGTCCTGCAGCCATCGGACGTGCCCGGGGACACTGCACACAGCCGGAGCGGCGGTAGCGGGAGAGGAGCTGGGAGCGGACATGGCACTGGGAGTCTGCAGACAGGTGAGCATGACAATTTTTTTTCTGCTGTTCACTTTTGATTTCACAGCTGCCTCCATCTCCTGCCCGTACATGGTGCCGCACGGCAGCAGACATGTACAGGACGGGAGGTGGAGGCAGCGGTGGCGGTACCGGGAGGATTCACGCTTCTGTGTTTACTGACAGAAGGAATCCTCTTCCTGTACATGTCACTTTACTACTGACCCCTTGCGTTTATAGCTGCGTTTTTAGTCATAGAAACGCACTAAAACGCAGCTATATTTGCAATTTGCGTTTTTCATTACATTTTTGAACATCTCATTGAACTCAATGAGTGGAAAACGCAGTGAAAAACGCAAAAATAATTGACATGCTGCGTTTTTGTGTACAGCACAAAAACACAGCTAAAAAAAACGCTGTGTGCAGACAGCAAAAATGAAAACTCATAGACTTTGCTGGGGAAGCAATGTCACAGCGTTTTCTGAGCAAAAACACACCCGAAAAATGCTCAAAAACGCTGCGAAAAATGCACTGTGTGAACTTACCCTAATATTGGTATCCCTGCAATCATACTGACCAGAGGAATAAAGCTGCCTAATCACTTATACTGCATTGTGTACGGTGTGAAAAATAAATAAAGCTGATTCTTCAACTGCTGTTGATTTTTTTATTCTGCTGTAGTGGAGGGCTCAAGGCTATGTCACCCCCTTCAGAAGTAACCGGCACACCTAAGGTTTATCTGTTGTCAATAATTGTATATGTGTATTGCGTAAATGGCCACCAGGAGGCAGTGTGGCTTAGTGACGCTAGTCCTGGCACCTAGGTAGGCAGACAACGGGTTAATAGAAAGGAGGAGGATAGTGTATATATAGGACAGGACATAGAAAGAGGGTAGGAGAGTCCCCAGGAGGAAATACAGAGAAGAAGGCCAAAACCTATAGTCTTTAATTTATGATGATAATAAGGTCAAACCCATGATTGCGGACATGCGGGGTCCTGCTCGTTAGAGGTCTGTGGAACTTCATCCCCAGAAGGGGAGTTTAGTCCGGTCGGTAGGGTAGGCGTCTGGTTTCCTGGATACAAAAAGAAATCTCCTGTGAGACTGAAGGTCAGTGGGCCCTTGTCTGAGTCTGAGAAGGGTAGGTCCCGGCCTAAGCACGAACGGAAGAGTGCTGTCGTACGTAGCCTTTCCAAATCGCAAGCTAATCCCTGTGAGTGGTATGGATAGACTTAAGGACTTTTTGAATTGGTTCATGCAGCGTGACGTCAGGCTTGTATGAAATTCCCGTCAGCACCAGAGTCCAGAAGAGCCACTTCAGAGAACCGAGAGTCACCACTAGTAACGGACATACTCATATATAGAGGTGAAGAGGCAGGGAAGTTTCCTGGCTTCTTGGGATAGAAGAGGATTAGATGCACAGCGCTTCCACAGTAGTTGCACCCCTCATCGGTGCGACAAATCTCCGGGCGGCGGCAGGCTGGACACACATGATCAATCTCCATAGGTTGTGGGCCTGCAGGTACAGAAGACACACTGGCACAAGGTAACGAGAGCCTCAGGACAGAGGATACTGGCTGTGACACCTTCCCCTTACGGGCCCTCTCATGAGCACATTCTTGAAAGCGCAGGTCAATCTGAATGGCCAAGCTAATCACGTCGTCCAAAGAGGAGGGTAAAGCACGACCAGCTAACTTGTCCTTGATTTTAGCAGATAGGCCTCACCAGAATGCTCCAACCAATGTCTCATTTGTCCATTGTAGCTCAGAGGATACATTGCGGAATTTTATGGTCTACTAACCCATGGTAAAGTCCCCTTTTTGAAGGTCAAACAATGCCTTGGTAACGGATGCAATGCGATCGGGTTCATTAAAAACCTTCTGAAAGTCTCCAGGAAGAGAAGCAGGTTGGAGACTAGTGGATCTATTCGCTCCAGCAACGGATTGATCCAGTCCAGGGTTTCGCCATCTATGTGAGAATCAAGGAAAACCACTTTGGTGGCATCTGTGGGGTACTGCTGTGGCAGGAGGCAGAAGTGCAGTTGGCACTGGTTGAGAAACCCCCGACAAAGTTTCGGATCCCCTCGGTACCCTGGAGGTCTGCTGAGATGAGGGAGCGGACTGCAGGCTGGGAAAGGAGCCGGACCAGAGGCCGTCAAGACTGGGGGTGTAGCGGCTAGGCTGGTAAAATTCTGAAAGACGTTAACCGTTTGTCCATGGAAGCAAGATGCTTCAATACCCAACCTTGAGTACTTTCCTAACATGAGATCTCTTGTTGAAGACTTAAAAGCTAAGCATTGATGATTTCAGGATCTGCCAGCTGAAAAGAGCTCAGTGTAGTGTCCATAGCCTGAAGAACGGTCATGAGTCGACATTGTTCCTCCCGCAAATGATCAAGCTCTCTCTAAGCCAAGAATGCAGGGGCAGCGGGGTTCATGGCCTGGGCAAACTGTTATGCTCGCCGGGTGAGCAGAGATGTTAGTGAACCCATTGGGCTGCAACACACAGAAAATCCAGAGGGGCTTGACTACGAACCTGAGCCTGGTCTTCTCCAGAGCTCCTAAAGGTGAGGGTGTTACGCTGCAAGTATGAGTCCGGGTGCTACTCGGGAAGACTGGTGTTGCGTCGGCTGGCCAAATGGGTACGGCAGCAACACTCTGGCAATCGGTTGTGGCAACAGCAGGTGTCAAGGATCTGTCCAGGATGGATGAACAGATGGATACGGCAGCAGCACAGTGCTAGGAAACCTGAGAACTAGCAACGTGAACTCATTGCCCAGGCACCACTGATAGGGCAGATCTGCCTTAAGTAGCTGCGGATGTCGCGGGCGGAGGAGGGGACGCTGCACTCTCCCACTGCTCGGGTCCGGCCGCTGCTGCTGCTGCTGCCGCTGCTGCTCGGTGGTGGCTCGAGCGGTGGGCCGGATCCCGGGGACTCGAGCGGCGTTCCTCGCCCGTGAGTGAAAAGGGGATTTGATTGTGGGGATTTATTGTCCGTGACGCCACCCACGGTTGTGGTGATAATGGTGACACCACCGCTGCTCTGGACGGGGATCCCGGGAGCGGTGACAGGGAGCTGCTTGGTTATTATTTCTCCCCTCCGTGGGTAGGGGGTTGGTTGTCCCGGGGCCCGGTGATGGGGTAGGGATGGATGGCAGGCGGGTTACGGGGCCTGGCGAGGTGCAGGGTCGCAGGGGCAGCGCTGTGCCGCGCGGCACGGTCGTACTCACTCAGCCCAATGATGAAGACACAGTTCTCGGTAAAACACTCGGCTGGATGGACGGGACCCACAGACGGCTGCGGTGTTGTTTCTCCCGGCAGGTTGATGGTGACTGCCTTTCCCTGCACCTAAGTACGGTTGATGGTTCCGATGGGTTCCCACCGGTAACCCGCTCCCCAGCTTGGATATGGGCTGGAGGAGCCCCTCTTTGCCCGCAGGCGCTGGCCCTGAGAAACGGTTGCCTTGGCGGTGGCGGTGTCTCCCTCTGTTGGTTGGACTGTTGCCTTCTGTCGGGACTTGACTGTTTGGAAACCCAGGAGGTCCCCTTCACTAACGGATTCGGCAATTTCACGGCGACTCCTAGCCTTGCCGGGGTCCGAAAAGCCCCTGCCAGATGGTGCTGGCTTCTCTTTGTGTACCGGTCCGGTACCACCGGGCCACCGCCCGTCCACGGTCCTTACGGTAACTTCGATAGGCCACTCCTGCAGACGGTCACCACCGTCTGCCAACCTTGCTGATCTGTCCGGGCCACACACCCGGACCAACTTCAAGCTGCTCAACTACTACTTCCTTCTGCTCACTTTCACTACCAACTCAATCTGCCTGGTTTTCCCGCCTCCAGGACTGTGAACTCCTCGGTGGGCGGGACCAACTGCCTGGCCCACCCCCTGGTGTGATCATCAGCCCCTGGAGGAAGGCAACAAGGGTTTTGTGTCTGACTTCGGTGTGCCTGCTGGGAGTGTGGGGTGTTGTGGTTGTTGTTCTCTGTGGCCCCTGGCTTGTCCAGGGCGCCACACGGACACCCAGGTGATGTGGGAGGCGATTACGGGTTAAGAGAACATTGGCCCTTTAAGAAAGGGGACGAGGCCGGGAGCCTGCTAGGAGTACAAATGCCCCAGGGGGCAGCAGCATGAAAGGGGACTGGACCACCACTGCAGGACTCCTGGACAGGTGAGGAAACATCCTCCCTGGAGGAAGGGAGCAGGAGAGTGCGAGGACACCGGCATGGGTGTTACACAGAACAAACTTTGAAACTGATCATCAGTATATTAAAACTGCCCCATATGGTCTTACTTTTATGGCCTTACTTGTTGGGAAGGATCATTACTATAAATGTTATGTGAGGGGTGAATTGACTATATATAGTATTTACAGACAGTTTTATGATGGAGGGGAATTGGCTGTAAGTAGGGCATAATGACCGGGCCTGTGCGGGAGGGGCCCACCATTAACGTTGCCTATTTCCAAGAATGAATATCCATTTGCAATGTATTGTGGCTCAAAGACCCGCCAGGTCCCTGAACTTCAATACAAGCCCCTAGCCAATTAGAGGTTGGCAGCTGGTATTGGCGACCCCATCACAGGCTATGCATTGCAGTGACGTGATTTTCTGCCAATGGCTGAGATGTCAAAGTCAGTTGCCATTCTCACCACCAGCTAAGGAAGATGCTGCACGTCGTGGGAATGGGGAGAGATAAAAAAGAATCGATTATTTAAAAAAAAAAAAAAAAAAATTTGGAATAGAGTAGCACAATGGAGGACATTATAATAGGAAGGTTCCCAGGATGAAAGACATTCTAACAGGCTGCGGCTCAGGATGGGTACATTATAATAGGAAGTTGCTCAGAATGGGGGATATTTCTTACAAGCTGCAGTCCAAGAAGGGGACATTATTATAGGAAGCTTGCAGCTCAGGATGAGGGCAATATAATGGAAGGGAGCCAGGATGGTGGAGATTATGTACAGAATGCCGCCCAGGATGGGGACACTATTATAGGAAGGGACCGAGGATGGGGCACATTTCTTAAAGTATGCGGCCCAGGATGGGGAAATTATTATAGAAAAGGGCTGAGGATGAAGGGCATTTCTTATAGGATGGGATGGGACAGAGGACATTATTACAGGAAGGGGTCCATGATAGGGGATATCATTTCAAGAGGCTGTCAGAGCACAGGACATTATACCAAGATATGGATCATAATAGATGATATGATTACAGGAAAGAGCCAGGACAAAGAACATTATTACAGGAAGAGGCTCATGATGTGGGACATTATTAAAGGATGAGGAACAGGTCAGAGGACATTATTACAGAGAGGGGCCGACATTAAGGGACATGATTACAGAACGGTGCCAGGAGGGAGGACATTATTATATGGGGGGGGGGGGATTCGTGTCTTGAAAGGATCTAGACCGATGAAAGGGCCCATGCATCTGACCAACATACAGGTAAAAGAGCCCAGGTACAGATTCTGCATCGGGGTCCATTGGACTGTTGTCACGCCACTGACTGTAAGGCGGGCTTTACACGTTGCAACATCGCTAGCAATTGCTAGCGATGTCCAGCGCGATAGCACCCGCCCCCGTCGCACATGCGATATGTGGTGATTGCTGCCGTAGCAAACATTATCGCTATGGCAGCTTCACACGCACATACCTGCTCGGCGACATCGCTGTGACTGCCAAACAATCCCTCCTTCAAGGGGAAGGTGCGTTCGGCGTCACAGTGACGTCACCACGACTTCACTAATCGGCCGGCCAATAGAAGCGGAGGGGCGGAGATGAGCGGGACATAACATCCCGCCCACCTTCTCCCTTTCGCATTGCCAGTGGTTGCAGGTAAGGAGATGTTCGTCGTTCCTGCGGTGTCACACACAGTGATGTGTGGAGCTGCAGGAACGACAAACCACATTGTATCTGCAGTAGGAGCGACATTATGGAAATGAACGACGTTACACAGATCAGCGATATTGTACGCTTCTATGCTTGTTCATCGTCGCACCTAGGATTTACATGTTGCAATGTCGCTACCGGCGCCGGATGGGCATAACGACGTGACCCCGACGATATATCGGTAGCGATGTCGCAACGTGTAAAGCCCCCCTTAGGGTCCGTATAAATGTACACATTTGTGTGGATTTCTGTGGATATATTATTGCTAATTTCTTTGTGGTAATAAAAGCAATATGTAACCTGAAAAAAAATGTATTCACTCTTCCTAGGCTTCTCTGTTGCTGTGTATGTATCCTGGTCTGATGCAGTTCATCGTACAAATTGGCTGCCTGTCTTTTTACTTCAGAACTTGTTGATTTTTATGATGCTTAAGGGGGCTTTACACGCTGCGACATCGCTAATGCGGAGTCGTTGGGGTCACGGAATTGTGCCGCACATCCGGCCGCATTAGCGATGTTGCTGCGTGTGACACCGATGAGCGATTTTGCATCGTTGCAAAGACGTGCAAAATCGCTCATCGGTGACACGGGGGTCCATTCTCGATTATCGTTACTGCAGCAGTAACGATGTAGTTCGTCGCTCCTGCGGCAGCACACATCGCTATGTGTGACGCCGCAGGAACGAGGAAACTCTCCTTACCTGCCTCCCGGCCGCTATGCGGAAGGAAGGAGGTGGGCGGGATGTTACGTCCCGCTCAGCTCCGCCCCTCCGCTGCTATTGGGCGGCCACTCAGTGACGTCGCTGTGACGCCGCACGGACCGCCCTCTTAGAAAGGAGGCGGTTCGCCGGTCACAGCGACGTCGCCGGGCATGTAAGTATGTGTGACAGGTCTGGGCGATGTTGTGCGGCACGGGCAGCGATTTGCCCGTGTCGCGCAACAGATGGGGGCGGGTACCCACACTAGCGATATCGGGACCGATATTGCAGTGTGTAAAGTAGCCTTTACTCAAATTTCCACAACCAAATTTACAACAGTTGTGGTTTCTTGGAAATTTCGACTTCCCTTTTGAACTCAGTAGGGAAAATATTCAAACTCAGCCATTCCCATCATAAATTAACATGGAATAGATTTAAAACACCACTCCAGGGTTTTTTTTAATTGCACCTCTGAAGTGGTGCTTTAAATGTACAGGTGCATCTCAATAAATTAGAATATCATCAAAAAGTTAATTTATTTCAGTAATTCTATACAAAAAGGAAAAACATATATTATATAGAGCCATTACACAGAGTGATCTATTTCAAGTGTTTATTTCTCTTAATGTTGATGATTATGGCTTACAGCCAATGAAAACCCAAAAGTCATTATCTCAAAAAATTAGAATATTATATAAGACCAACTGAAAAAATTATTTTAAACTCAGAAATGTTGGCGCCTACTGAAAAGTCTGTACAGTAAATGCACTCAATACTTGGGCACGGCTCCTTTTGCATCACTTACTGCATCAATGCGGCGTGGTATGGAGGTGATCAGCCTGTGGTAATGCTGAGGTGTTATGGAAGCCCAGGTTTCCTTGATAGCAGCCTTCAGCTCATCTGCATTGTTGGATCTGGTGTATCTCATCTTCCTCTTGACAATACTCCATAGATTCTCTATGGGGTTTAGGTCAGGCGAGTTTGCTAGCCAATAAATTACAGTGATACTGTGGTTATTAAACCAGGTATTGGTACTTTTTGCAGTGTGAATAGGTGCCTAGTCCTGCTGGAAAATGAAATTTCCATCTCCAAAAAGCTTGTCATCAGAGGGAATCATAAAATGCTCTAAAATTTCCTGGTAGATGGCTATGCTGACTTTGGTCTTGGTAAAACACAGTGGTCCTACAGCAGCAGATGACATGGCTCCCCAAACCATCACTGATTGTGGAAACTTCACACTAGACCTCAAGCAGCTTGGATTGTGGCCTCTCCACTCTTCCTTCAGACTCTGGGACCTTGATTTCCAAATGAAATGCAAAATTTACTTTCGTCTGAAAACAACACCTTGGATGACTGAGGAACAGTCCAGTTCTTTTTCTTCTTGGCCCAGTTAAGACACTTCTGGCGTTGTCTATTGGTCATGAGTGGCTTGACACAAGGAATGCGACACTTGTAGTCCATGTCCTGGATACGTCTGTATGTAGAGGCTCTTGATGCACTGACTCCAGCAGCAGTCCACTCCTTGTGAATCTCCCCAAATTTTTTAAATGGCTTTTTTCTTAACAATCCTATTAAGGCTGTAGTTATCCCAGTTGCTTGTGTACCTTTTTCTACCACACTTTTCACTTCCACTCAACTTTCCATTAATATGCTTGGATAAAGCACTCTGTGAACAGGCAATGACCTTTTGTGGCTTACCCTCCTTGTGGAGTGTGTCAAAGATTACCTTTTGGACATCTGTCAAGTCAGCAGTCTTCCCCATGATTGTGTAGCCTACCGAACCAGACTTAAGGACCATTTTAAATGGTTAGGAAACCTTTGTAGGTGTTTTGTGATGATCTTTCTAATTTTCTGAGATAATGACTTTTGAGTTTTCCTTGGCTGTAAGCCATAATCATCAACATTGACAGAAATAAACACTTGAAATAGATCACGCTGTGTGTAATGACTCTATATAATATATGTGCTTCCCTTTTTGTACTGAATTACTGAAATAAATTAACTTGTTTATGATATTCTAATTTACTGAGATGCACCTGTAAGTTCCATGCCCCCTGTCTCATACTCACCTGCTATCACCACAGCTCCTGTCAGTCTCCATCGATTTATGACCTGCCGGCAGCTTCGGTGTTTGCTGGAGCATGCCACTGGTCACAACTAAATGCAAATCTATGAGAGCCTCGTTCTGGCCTAGACCTGGCTCTCATAGAGATGCATTGGGAGCTTGTGACCTTATTTCTGACTTCTGGACAGTCAGAAGTAAGAGTCACAAGATGGTGTACCGCCCCTGCAAAAGTCGGACTGCTCGGATCCGGGCTTGCCGTAGCTCAAGGGTCTCCGGACCCGGGGGCTTGCGGCCTCTCGAAAATAAAAGGGGAATTATATACAGGGGAGTAAGGGGAGTTCCGCCGCTGCCAATGGGAGTACCCAGGAGAGATGGAGTGGGGCAGCCAGATGACGTTCCCTCCATGGGTAGGGGAGACCCCGGGACTCTGAATGGTGAATGTGCAGGATAGCGTGATGCAGACAGGACGCCGGGGGGGGGGACGACAGCGTACTCACTCAGGCCGTGTGGATGTTGGTGTGACCATTAAGCAGACTCTGACACAGGAGTGAACTAAGTCTCTGGGTGCCGCTGCCACTCTGGGGAGCTCGTCCGGGAATCTGTTCCCGTTGGTATTGCTAGTGGTCTGGAGCCTGCCTCTATGCACTTGTGTTTAGACATTTCTTAGTGACCCCTCGGCCTGAAGCTGGCGGGGTCCTGCTCCCTATAATTAAATAGAGAAGCTGTGCTCTCGATGGCTGACACTTGGGATCTCAGTAAGTCGCATAAGTTGGAAAGCCCTATCCCTCTCATTGTGTTGGTGCTTTCGATCTCTGAGATCTTGGGGAAAGTTCATAAAAAGACTATCCTCCACAGTTGAATTATCAGGTTGTGTGAAGCTACTCCCTGATCTAGGGTCCATTACCCTGCCATGCTCTGTACCGGTTACTAAATTTTCCGGTGCCGACCGTTCTCCAAAACTAAGTCAAGGCACCCTTCTCCAATACCCTGCAACCGAGTCTCCGACTCCTCCGGTCCCAGACCACCGTCTGCGACCTAACCGAAGTCACCCAGGGAGCTACAACTCCCTCACCTCCTCACTCTCTGAGGGTTACTACTCGACTGACTATGTCCCTCCCACCAGTCTGCCTGACCCCTAGGCGGGTGGCCCTTTTCCAGCTAGACCACCCACTGGTGTGCCTGACAGGGTGTGGTGTGAGGTGTGGTTAGTATTTGAGTGCTGGTGGAAGCAATACTAATAGTTAGGATCCCAGAACCATGGAGGGTGAGTTCTGCACCATAAGGCTATGTTCACATTTCCGTTGTTTTGCATCAGTCACATGCGTTGCTTGATGCTTGTGACTGATGTGTTGTACAACGGGTGACAAGAATTGGAATTCATTGTCATGAGAAAGCGGATTCCGCTGTAAAATGAGAGAGAACGATCAGCTGATCGTTCACAATAGCTGGCCGCTGGCTTTTGAGAGCAATCAGCTGATCTCCCGGCGGCCGGCTATTGTGAACGATCAGCTGATCGCCCGGCGGCCGGCTATTGTGAACGATCAGCTGATCTCTCGCATAAGCCAGCCTCCGGGAGATCAGCTGATCGCTCTCAAAAGCTGGCGACCGGGAGATCAGCTAATCGCTCTCAAAAGCCGGCGGCCGGCCGTTGTGGACGATCAGCTGATCCCTCTCATAAGCCATCCGCCGGCTTTTGAGAGCGATCAGCTGATCTTCTGGCGGCCGGCTAATGAGAGCGATCAGCTGATCGTTCACAATAGCCAGCCGTCGGCTTTTGAGAGAGATCAGCTGATCTCCTGGCCACCGGCTTTTGAGTGCAATCAGATGATCTCCCGGCGGCCGGCTATTGTGAATGATCAGCTGATTGCTCTCAGTAGCCGGCCGCCGGGAGATCAGCTGATCGCTCACAGAAGCCGCCCGCCGGGCGATCTGCTGATCGTTCGGCCGCCGAGAGAGAGACATTCATGTGAATGATTAAACACAAGATTTGAGCATGCGCAGTGAAAACATAAGGATTCTGCTGCTCAAAAAAGTTACATGCTGCGTTCCTGCTGCCCGACGGTCAGTCGTTCCACGACTGATCAGTCGGGCGGCGGATGCAACACATGGGCATCAGTCGCAATCCGCCGCTCATACAAGTCTATGGGAAACAACGGAATCCGCCAAACGGATTGCGTTGTTTATCAGAGCGGCGGATTGTGACTGATCATAAACAACGGAAATGTGAACGAACATAGTCTAAGAGAAAAGAGTGCAGTTCCCTGTGACACCCTAATAAGGTCAAGGGTGTCACATTGGCACCACAGGACCTGGTGTGGAGCTGGAGAAGCATGAAAGCACAAGAGGGTGAGTATAATACCGGGGGGCAGAGGGCTTAGATTTAAAGTGTCTTTCCAGTTCTGAAAAAAAAAACAGCTGGAGTGGTGCTTTAAAGGGTTTGTATCAAGATAGGAAGTCATCCCTCATAATAATATAACAAAATACTAATAGCAGCTTTCTCTAGTCCAGGGCACTCAAACACGCGGCCCGCGGGCTGTATTTGGCACCTCAGGCTGCTTCTTGCGGCCCGCAGGCCTGTGAACCTGGTAATGATGACGACCGGTGCAGGGGCCGCAGCCGTCAGTGCTTTATTTCAGCTGTGCGTTTTGATGGTGCTGCGCACAGTCAAGTTCTCTCTGCATAACTCAATAACAGCCACCTGCCAATCAGAGGCAAGCAACTGATGCGTATGACCTCAGCTGCTTGACTATGATTGGCCAGCAGCTGTTATTTGTGCAGAAAGAACTTGGCTCTGCACGTGCAAAACGCTCAGCTGAATATCAGAGAAGCGATGACAGTGGCTGCGATCATTACCAAGTCCACGTGTGTGCCAGCCACCGCCGAGGGAACGGAGGACAGGTGAGAACAATATTTTGATGTGTGTGTGTGTTGCTTGCTGAGGCTGCACAGGGTGTGTGTCTGTGTGTGTGCGTGTGTGTGTGTGTGTGTGTGCGTGTGTGTCTCGCTGAGGCTGCACAGGGTGTGTGTGTCTGTGTGTGTGTTGCTCGCTGAGGCTGCACAGGGTGGGAGTGTGTGTATGTGTGTCAGGATGGAATATTGCTACCACAAGAAGTCCTGCATGGGACACATTACTACAAGAAGAGGACCTGCATGGGGCAGATTGCTACAAGAAAGGGACCTGCATGGGGCACATTGCTACAAGAAGGGGTCCTGCCTGGGGCACATTACTACAAGATGGGGTCCTGCATGTGGCACATTACTACAAGAAGGGGACTTGCATGGGGCACATTGCTACAAGAACGGGTCCTGCATGGGGTACATTACTACAAGAAGGAGACCTGCATGGGGCACATTACTACAAGAAGGGGACTTGCATGGGGCACATTGCTATAAGAACGGGCTCTGCATGGGGCACATTTACTACAAGAAGGAGACCTGCATGGGGCACATTACTACAAGAAGGAGACCTGCATGGGGAACATTACTACAAGAAGGAGACCTGCATGGGGCACATTACTACAAGAAGAGGACCAGGAAAGAGGACATTACTACAAGAAGAAGACCTGCATGGGGCACATTACTACTGGATGGAAATAAGGATGAGCACATTACTATTAGGGGACAAGGATGGGCACATTGCTACAGAATGGGGAGCAGGATTGTGCTTATTGCTACAAGAAGGGGAACAGGATGGGGCACATTACTACAAGATGTTGGCAAAAATTACTATATGGTGCTAATTGTAAAACTGTATTACTTACAAAAAGGGGAAAAAATTGTAAAAAAAAAGAATCTATATATGCTGTATATATTTAAACAAAAAAGTGCACATTTGTTATAATAAACAAATGAAAAATGTTTAAAAAGGGTGATCCAAAGGTGTATAGAAAAAAAAATGGTACCACTAAAAATGTCACTTTGTCCTGAAAAGAATGTGGCCCCTCAAATTATTTTTTGTCGATGTGTGGTCTTTATACCCAGCTGAGTTTGAGATCCCAGCTCTAGTCGAAGAGTTCCCAATATTATCTGACCACATAAAGAAACTTGGATTCTGTCTTGCCTGTCAGACATTCTTCACGTATATAAGGATTGGTTATATTACGGTAGCTATATTGTATGGCAGTTAAGCAGCTCCACATCTTGAATGCATTCTGAACATAGATGAAGACCAGTAAGTGCCAAAGTGTGTATCTGTAACACAAGAGCAATGTAGAAAGGTGCGGTGTGACGTGACACATTGTTGTACTTATCAGGTCATTACAGATCACCGATTTTTTAGAAAGCACCTAACATAAGCCAAAGTAAACACGGCGCAGGTAAACAGCTTTCTTTAGAAATACCCTAGAATTACTATTTTATTTACAAACCCATTTTCAAAAAAGTTGTGACACTGTTTAAAAAGTAAAGAAAACAAAGAATACAGTGATTTGGAAATCTCTTCACCCATATCATATACACAGCAGAACAAGGAACAGAGCTCAGAAGCTAAAAGGTAGATATTTTTACATTTTATTTAGTGTCACACAAGTCCATCGAGTTCAATCTATAACCTAACATATTGATCCAGAGGAAGAAAAATCTCCGAGGCCACGTGCACACGTTGAATATTTGTTGAGTTTTTACCTCATTATTTGTATCTAAAACTAGGAAAGGAACAATCAGAGCAAAAGTATAATAGAAACACGGGCACCACTTTTGTATTTTTTACCCTCTCCTAGTTTTGACTTATAAATACTGAGATAAAAAACTCACTAAATCAACATGTAAACGTGGCCTAAAAGGAAAATGCTAATAGCCCAATAATAGGATAGAAATTTCTTCCAGGTGCCACAGATGGCAATGAGGCTAATTCTCTGGATCAACACCACATAACAGAATCCACTGTCCATAACCTGTAATATGATATTTTTCAGGCCCTCCTTGTACTTTTTTAGTGAACGAAGACATCCATTTAATGTTTAGACACAATACACACTTCTTTTGGCTATGTATCACGCTATTGTCCTCTATTCTTTGAGCATATCTTTTCACTAAAGGACACCTACATCTTCCCCACTCTGCAAGTATACTTCCCTGAAGAACTCCCTGGTACCAGGGCCGAAAGGAGAGTGCGCACCAACGAGCCACCCAAATACCACAGTATTGAGCTCCCAGGAGTGGACTTGGCCCTCCATAGTTGTACCGTGAGAATTTGTATACGCAGAGGCTCATAAGAAGGAGGAAAAACTTAGTGTCTCATTAAGGCCATGGGGAGTAACTGTATTGAGAGTCACAATCCACCTCATTTCTTGCTGAGCCAGTAATTTTTTAATATGTCCTCCACGTACACCACAATGGATAATGTCAATTCCCCAAATTTTTTAAAGATTAAGGATGACACCCATGAAACCTCATGAAATGGCGAGGTAATGTTTTTAGCGAAATCACATCGTCCACTGTCTCCTATGGTTGTAACACTGAGGCACTGGATTGCTTTTATTATGAATTGTCACAATGTTATGTGGGTGGCACGGTGGCTCAGTGGTTGGCACTGCAGTCTTGCAAGGAGTTTGCATTGGTTTCCTCCGAGTACTCCGGTTTCCTCCCACACTCCAAAGACATACTGGTAGGGACTCTAGATTGTGAGCCCCAATGGGGACAGTGTTGCCAATGTATGTAAAGCCCTGTGGAATTAATAGCTTTATAAATGAATAAATATTATAAATATTATTTTTGTATGGTGATTTATGTGGTGTACCATTGCCTTTGTATATTTATATTGTTCCCTCTCCTTGTAATCAGCAAGACATTTCTCTATGTATGATCCTGTTCAGCTTTTTTCTGTATTGGGCACCGCACTTACCATTCTTTGGTGTGTTACATCTTCTACTGGTGGTCAGTGCGCCTGCATCTGCCCGCTCGTTTCCCTCCTGGCGTGGCTTCTTACCACGTCAGCGCATGTGCGAGAGCCATGGTGATGCATCCCGGCTCCCGTGCATGTGTCTTGGCTCGTTGATGGCTGGGTTTGCGCTGGGGGTGAGGCGGGCACGTGTGTGCAGGTGCCGCGCCATGCCCACCAATATAGGTCTGCTCACTTGCTTCCCTCCTGGTGCGGTGTGGCATCCTACTGCGTCCGTATATGCACTGGAGGCATAGTAACGCATCCCAGGTCCCGCGTATGCACTTTGGCACGTTGATGGCTGGGTTTGCGCTGGGGAGGAGGCAGCTGTATGTGCGCAGGCGCTGCTCCATGTCCACCAATATAGGAGGTTACCGCGGCCGTTTACACTAATGGCCGTGGGCCTATTTCAGTGCCATATTTGATACAGGTGCCAACACTTCTTTCTTCCCCCTGATGAATCGGCAGGTGACCCCGTAGGCTGTGAAACGTGCATTGGGGTACACCACTCTGGACCCTGGGCTCTGTTCCTATTTAGGTAATTGCTATTGTTTGAATCTCTAGTTCCTCTGGGCTGTATGCAATTACTACTTGCATATTTCATAATTATAGTTGACCATCACTATTCTGCATCCAGCTCCGTTTAACTGTCTCTATATTTGGTCCAGGGTTTTGGCTGTGGTGTTTCTTTATGTCATGTATATATATTACTGCATCACTCTTTAATGGTACCTTTGTAATTGTATATACATATTGCAGGATATTTTGGGACTTTTTTCTTTTAGCTTTATCCTTCCTCCTGTTCTTATCTTTTATGCACGATTGCACTTTGCTGTAATTTTCAATAAATTCAAATGTTTCAGCATTTAATGCCTTGTTCTCTGTTTTTTTATGGTCAATTGAGTTCCTGGTATCCTGGTTGGGTTTTTTTCTCTCCCTTCTGATTACATTTATTATTTGGATGGAAAATAGATATTTAACTATTGTTTCTGTGTTTGTCACAGTTTTGTCCTTCATTCACATGGATTTTAGAGCTGGCAATTCAGCGTGGCTCGCGCAGCTTAACGATACTTGCAAGGAGGATGGAAATGGAATTTAAGAGGTGGGTGTGATTGGGGGTTCATGTGAACAGATCTTCAAATTTAAGGATTTACTACAAAAATGAACCAAGGTGTGGTGCAACTTGGCCTTTCTGGACAAGTATGTTCCAAGGGGCCTGGTTCCACGTGGTCTGCGGATTCAGATTTTTCCATCCTTTAATGTGGAGGATGAAGTATTTTAGACACAATGGGAGGAACTTGCACATAATTGTCCAAATGGTTTCCTTAAGCCATTACATACTTACAACACCACTATGTTGACTAAAATTGAAGCTGAAATGGAAACTCTTCAGTCTGATATTAAGGCCAATTTATCGGTTGAGGTCTTAAACAATTTTATGAGGATATGGAATGTGAGACATCCAAATGTAAAGGTGAAATTAAGGAATATAAACTTAAGAAGTTTTACAGAGATATTATGTGTATAAATAGAGGATGCCTGGCAGAGCACGCTCCAACTCTCGTATTGGCACTACATCTTGCTCCAGATCAGCTGCTCTCAAATCGGTCAGCTCTATGGATGATTAATTAAAGAATGTACGTCTGGAACACCATGGTCAATCAAAAAATAACGTCTGGAACTCCATTCTGAGTCTGAACTGGGTGCAAAAACCTAAAAAATCTACACTATACGGAGAGAAAGTATGCACACCACTGACTATGTAAGGGGAATATATGAAAAGCAGAAACTGCTGTGTGAATACTGACATGAAAAATCCAGTAGCTATATGTAAGAGTGAAAATGTGAAAAATGGAACCTGCATTACTGCCATGAACATATGAATAAAGAGAAATTTAGCTACTGAATTGATCAATGCAACAGAGCCCCAACACTACGCCAAAGTATTTCTCTACGTTGGGGTCCCTAGCTAGTGTGTGTCCTCTCATGCAGTTAAAAAACTTACCGTGTATGGGAAGCTGAGACCCAGGCTATTTATGCGTATGATATGGATTGGCAATAGGTGTGGTTGGGGAGGGTTCACAAACGAAAAACGATCAAGAAATAACGTCTAGAACACCATTCTGAGTCTGAACTGGGTGCAAAAACCTAAAAAATCTACACTATATGGAGTATATAAAAAACTTGCTCTGTATGGGAAGCAAAGGACCAAGGTATAAATGGGAAATAAGACACATGGCTATGGGTGGGGCAGGGTTCTCAGACAGAAAATGCATACTAATTAAAGAATGTATGTTTGGAACACCATGGTGTGAACAAGGTGTTGTTTAACTGCATGTGAGGGTACACGTAGGTTAGGGACCCCAAAAATAGAGATTACCTTGGCGTTTGGTTTTGGGGCTCCTTTGCATTGATCAATAGAATGGCTAAACATCTCTCATTCCTATTATTCATAGCAGTTATGCATATACCATTTTCATGTGTTTCACTTTTTTCAGATAGTCCATTGTATTTTTCAGTCTAGCATTCCCATAGCAATTCTGCTTTTCATTATTCCCCTATACATTGTGACTGGTGTGCAACTCTTTATCCTATTGTTTAGTTGTATATTTTTGAGTCTTGCACCTTGTTCACACCATGGTGTTCCAGACATAAATTCTTTAATTAGTATGCATTTTCTGTCTGAGAACCCTGCCCCACCCATAGCCATGTGTCTTATTTCACATATATAGGTTGGTCCTTTGCTTCCCATACAGAGCAAGTGTTTTAACTGCAGGTGAGGTTACACGTAGGTTAGGTAGGGACCCCAAAAATAGAGATTACCTTGGCGTTTGGTTTTGGGGCTCCTTTGCATTGATCAATACAATGGCTAAACATCTCTCATTCCTATTATTCATAGCAGTTATGCATATACCATTTTCATGTTTTTCACTTTTTTCAGATAGTCCATTGTATTTTTCAGTCTAGTATTCCCATAGCAGTTCTGCTTTTCATTATTCCCCTATACATTGTGACTGGTGTGCAACTCTTTATCTTATTGTTTAGCTCCATGGATGAGGCATAGTCAGTGGAATTGGAGGGTCTTAGTGACATGCAGGTAGTGGTGTTACTACCAGAAGTTCTAACAGGAAAACTGCTACGTCCGGTCCTAGGTCCGGCTCCAGTGTCTCAAGGGAGAAAAAGGGAAAAACAGATTACAGGTAATCAACCTTTTTTCGCATGCTCTTTCGGATACACATGGGTTTGACCTTTGATTTGAAATTTCTTTGATTATTTCACAGATATAAAACACTTACATCTTTTCTCTCGCAAACTCATTCTCAAGATATTGCATAATAAAAAAGCAGTCATGCAGGATGCAATGAGTGAGCTGGAGCGAGAGGCCCTTAAAGCATTGGAGGACTTGCTCAATGAACAATCGCCCAGTCCATCAGGTATGTCTCCTACCTTCCTGTTACCCAAGTCATCTTGGTTCCCCCTTTGTCTGTTTGCCCTGCCATCAAGATATTGACGAAGCTCATTACTAACGACTTCAAAAATATTTCAACAAGGCGGAAATATGACAATTTGACTTCCAAGCAAAGAAAAGCGTTGTTGGAATTACAACAGTTAGATGATGTGCGGACAAGGGGAGGCAACATAGTGATTTGGCCTACTTGTAGTTAGAAAATGGAAGTTTTTAGACAACTCAGAGACAAAGATATCTATGAGAAGCTTTCTTTTAATCCTGTTTCCTCCTTTTCTAATCAATTACAAAACATTTTGATACATGCTCATGATTTGGGGATAATTGATAAAAAAAAAATGTTGGAGGGCCTTACTGTTAAAGTGAACCTGTCACCACTTTTTTGGCGTATAAGTTGCGACCACCACCACCGGGGTCTTATATTCAGCATTTTAACATGCTGTATATAAGAGCCCAGGCTACTGTGAGAACATAAAAAACACTTTATAATACTTACCTAACGGTCGCACGGTTGGCCATATGGGCGTCTCCGTTCACTGGTGCCGGCGCCTCCTCTTTTGGCCATCTTCATCCTTTATCTGAAGCCTGTGTGCATGACGCGTCTACATCATACACACTCGCCGGACCTGCGCTGGCGCACTACAATACTTTGATCTGCCCTGCTCAGGGCAGATCAATGTGTGCCTGCTGAGGGCCTGAATGCCGACGAGTGTGTATGACGTCGGATGTGTCATGCCCCGCGGCTAGAGAAGGAGAACAATGATGGCCAAAAGAGGTAGCAACGACACCGGACAACGGAAACGCCCATATGGCCAACCACGCGACCGTTAGGTAAGTATTATAAAGTGTTTTTTATGTTCTCACAGCGGTCTGGGCTCTTATATATAGCATGTTAGAATACTGTATATAAGAGCGGTGGTGGCCGCAGTTTATAGGCCAAAAAAGTGTGACAGGTTCCCTTTAAGTTTCCTAAAATAGCCACCTTATATCTTTTGCCTAAAATCCACAAGGATGCCGTCAACCCTCCGGGACGATCCCATTGTTTCTGGTATTGATGGACTGTGCGATCCGATCTGCAGGTTCATCGATATTTATTTGCAACTGCTTGTGAAGGTCTTACCTTCCTTTATCAAGGATACAATATAATGGATGTCCTGACCAGGGTTGGTGGCATCTTTGTGGATTCAGACATGCTGATTGCCACCATGGACATGTAATCACTTTTCACTTCTATTGGCATTAATGCTGTCCGCTTTTTCTTGGGAACGACCGGTTAGTTGGGAACCTAAATGAAGTGATACTCGAGCTGCTGCACTTTGCCCTTACCCACAATTTTTCACCTTTAATGACTTATACCATCTGCAGAAATGGGGCACTGCGATGGGCGCGGCCTGTGCGCCCTAGTACGCTAACCTTTTCCTGGGTTTCTGGAAAAGACAAGTTTTTGACGACGAGGGTGTTCGGGCTGCATCCCAAGCCCAGTGCTGGTTCAGATATATAGATGATATCTTGATGGTTTGGCAGGGCACGGTGGAGCAGCTCCACTCATTCGTTTGGGCTCTCAATTCTAAACTGTATAACATCTATCTCACTTACACGTACAGTGATAGGTGCATTGACTTCTTGGATATTAAGCTTGAGGTTTATACTACTCAACAAATACAAACCAATGTTTTTAGAAAAACCACCTCGGTCAATACATTTCTCCACACCTCTTCTGGGCATAATACATTGACTATCTGAGCAATCCCGACTTGTCAGTTCCTGAGAATGAGGAGAATCTGCTCCTCTCAAAGCTTCGAGCTTCAGGCAGCTGATCTCAAGGTTAGATTTGAGGATAGGGGGAATAGTCACCGTTGTATTAAAAAAAAAGAGAGAGACAAAAATATGGACAGGTCGGCTTTATTACACCATTCTGCTGCTACCGGGTCTACAGAAAATCATCCTCAGCTTATATTCACGTTTAACCATGATTGGCAGACTATGTACTCTATCCTTAAAAAACACTGGCCCATTCTACAAACTGACCAAGTTCTCACTCGCTCTATCAGTGGCTCCTCTGATGACGTCTGTGGGCCAAAAACTTGAGGGACTGTTTGGTCCATAGTCATTATGTGGCTCGTTCGGCCACACCTTTTGGTTCAAGGGGTCCTACCCCAGGTTGCTTCCCATGCGGACACTGTCTTGTCTGTGCCAATGTCCTTTGCTGTGACTCCTTCACTAGTTTGGATCAAAAGCGTCATTTTACAATTAATCATCGTATTTCATGTAGCACATCCAACGTAATCTTTTATGCTACCTGCGATTGCCTATATATTTATGTGGGCCTGACGTCTAGAGAACTTTGGATCCGAGTGAGGGAGCACGTGAGGGACATTGGCGTGGCCAAGACAGTGAACTATATGACTTCACTAAAAACATTACCTCACCATTTCAGGAGGTTTCCAGGGTGTAATCCTCAATCTTTGAAAATTCAGGGAATTGACGTTATCCATTGTGGTGTACGTCAGCGCACGTGCGGGAGCCATGGTGATGCATCCCGGCTCCCGTGCATGTGTCTTGACACGTTGATGGCTGGCTTTGCACTGGGGGGGAGGCGGGCGCGTGTGTGCCGGTGCCGCGCCATGCCCACCAATATAGGAGGTTATCGCAGCCGTTTACACTTCCGGCCGCGGACCTATTTCAGTGCCGCACTTGATACAGGTGCCACCACTTCCTTCTTCCCCCTGATGAAGCGGCAGGTGGCCCCGTAGGCCGTGAAATGTGCGTTGGGGTACACCATTCTGGACCCTGGGCTCTGTTCCTATTTAGGTAATTGCTATTGTTTGCATCTCTAGTTCCTCTGGGCTGTATGCAGTTACTACTTGTATATTTCATAATTATGGCTGTCTATCACTTTTCTGCATGCAGCTCCGTTTAACTGGCTCTATATTTGGTCCAGGGTTTTGGCTGTGGTGTTTCTCTTTGTCCAGCATATATATTACTGCATCACCCTTTAATGGTACCTTAGTAATTGTATATACATATTGCAGGATATTTTGGGACTTTTTTCTTTTAGGTTTATCCTTCCTCCTGATCTTATCTTCTATGCACGATTGCACTTTGCTGTGATTTTCAATAAATTCAAATGTTTCAGCATTTAACTCTTTGTTCTCTGGTTTTTAATGGTCAGTTGAGTTGCTGGTAATCTGGTTGGTTTTTTTTTCTCTCTCTCCCAATTACAACTTTTATTATTTGGATGGAAAATAGGTAGGTACTAACCAGGGTGCTCAAACTTTTGAATCGGCCCATTTTCCTTTTTTGTTAATTTTAAAATGTAAAAGATAAAAAATATATATATTTTTTGCCTAAAATACAAATGAAATGTGTCATCTTTAACATTATGCCTTTTAGAGATCATTTAATCTTCAACTTGCTTAACTATTCACAGTAACTTTGACCAGGGGTGCCCAAACTTTTATATTCCACTGTACATGGCTGTGATCATACAGCCAGTGGCTGATACATGCTTCACATGATTTAGGCAGCTTGTATCAGCTGACATGTTCACTTTAACTAGCAATAACTTGATTTTGTGGGTGATTGATTGCAATGGTTTTTCTTTGTGAAACAGTTATTCCTCTGCAAAATCAATGCAAAACTGTGGAAAAACAGCACAATAGGGTCTTATACAAATTAAGAAATTAAATAGGAGAGAAGGCAGCTCATCTTGTCTGGTATGGTTGTGTGACACAACCAGTATAGATGCATGGACAAGATCCACAAGCCCTAAGGCTAGGGAAAATCATAAAAAGAACCTCAAGAAGCGTAGAACCATCTGTGCTGCTGTGGATACAAATGAAGGGTCAGTCTGTGGTGTGGATGAGAAGTTGCTGTATTTACACCTGTTGAAGTGAAACCCCACTTCTTCAGAAAAGCTCTGAATTAATTTGGTGCCTTACTGAGGAAGAAGTCAGGTTTCACTTTGAAATCCGTAAATAAGGCACCTTCTCATCCACACCACAGACTGGAGCTTCATTTTGATCCACAGCAGCGCAGATGGTTGCATGCTTCTCCAGGTTTCTTTTATTATTTTCTGCAATATTTAGTGATTATATTTCAAGCAATTGAAAGACTGGCTCCTTTGGCCTTACTTTAAAGGGGCTGTCCACTACTTTTACATTGATGGCCTATTCTTAGGATAGGTCATCAATGTCTGATCGGCTGAGGTCCGAAATGCCGCACCTCCGTCAATCAGCTGACCTCGGTCCCGGCGGAGGCAGCAGGCGGCTGGAAATGCTCAGTTCTGGCGATGCTCCATCTTCTTATAGCGGCTGCGGCCGGGTACTGCACATCCGCTTCCCATTCTAATCAATAGGAGGCAGATATGCAATCCCAGCTGCAGCCACTATCAGAAGACAGGGTAGCTCCGTAAGTGAGTACTTCCATCCACCTGCTGCCGCCACTGAGACCGAGAACAGCTGATCGGCAGGGGTACAGGGTGTCGGACCACGGCCAATGAGACATTGATGACCTATCCTAAGGATACGCCATCAATGTCAAAGTAGTGGACAACCCCTTTACGAATAAAAATTAAACTGAAGCTAAAATTGGACATGTAGTCAAAAAGAGATAAACATAATTTCTTCGCTCATCACAGTATTGTGATTATTACCAATTTGATGATGTGTCTCCTTTGTAAGACATGACACTGCAAACGACTTATCTTTGACTCCTCTAGCTTTGCTTTACAAACAATAAATACGCTCTCCCAGCAATGCATTTGTCATTAATTCACTGAATCATGTAACTTGCTGGATAAAAAAAAGCTACCACTAGGTGGAAGAAAGGAGCTAGGAAATTAATTTCTCACAGACTTTTCTTATTGCTTTCAATTGGTGTATGGCGTTCTACAGATTAGAGATGGGAGAATCGATTAGCTGGACTTCTGTCCATCGACCAGATTAATAATCCGAAAGTGCTGGATGGGATGTTGGCAAATCTCCTCACCTCTCGGGATTCACGGCTCTTCCTTTGATTAGCCAGGGTGGCACCATTGCGGAGTAGCACACACAAAATTTTGTGCCAATCAGACTAGTCAAAAGAAGAGACAGGAATTCCTGAAGGTAAGGAGATTGGCAGCCTCACATTCAGAGGTCACAGATTACTGACCTAACCGGTGGACTGGAGTCCTCCAAATCGATTCTCGCATCTCTTCTACTGATTCATACTTAGCAATGAACAGGAAGCTGGCAAAACATGGCCCAATCTGAGCTGCTGTGAATACCATAGCGGTCCAATCTGTAATACAAGATAAAGGGTGCTTTATTGACGCTTTTCAAAGTGATTTCTCACTTTTTGTGCCTATTCTGAGGAAGTGAGTAATCATTTTGAAAGCGTCAATAAAGCACCGTTTCTCTTATACTATGGATTGGACCACTATCTTATTCACAGCAGCGCAGAATGAGCCATGTTTTGCCAGGTTCCCGTTTGTTTAGTTCAGTCTTAGGGCTCGTGGACCTTGCGGCAGTTAATAACTTCTTTTGCACTTAAGGTGGTGTCACACACAGCGACAACGACGTCGCTGCTACGTCACCATTTTCTGTGACGTTGCAGCGACGTCCCGTCTCTGTCGCTGTGTGTGACTTCCAGCAACGACCTGGCCCCTGCTGTAAGGTCGCCAGTCGTTGCTGAATGTCCAGCTTCATTTTTTGGTCGTCGCTCTCCCGCTGTGACACACACATCACTGTGTGTGACAGCGAGAGAGCAACGAAATGAAGCGAGCAGGGAGCAGGAGCCGGCGTCTGGCAGCTGTGGTAAGCTGTAACCAGGGTAAACATCGGGTATCCAAGGGAAGACCTTTCCCTGGTTACCCAATATTTACCTTCGTTACCAGCGTCCGCCCTTGCTGCCAGTGCCGGCTCCTGCTCTGTGCACATGTAGCTGCAGTACACATCGGGTAATTAACCCAATGTGTACTGTAGCTAGGAGAGCAGGGAGCCAGCGCTAAGCGGTGTGCGCGGCTCCCTGCTCTCTGCACATGTAGCTGCAGTACACATCGGGTAATTAATCCGATGTATACTGTAGCAAGGAGATCAGGGAGCAAGCGCTAAGCAGTGTGCGCGGCTCCCTGCTCTGTGCACATGTAGCTGCAGTACACATCGGGTAATTAACACGATGTATACTGTAGCAAGGAGTGCAGGGAGCCAGCGCTAAGCAGTGTGCGCGGCTCCCTGCTCTCTGCACATGTAGCTGCAGTACACATCGGGTAATTAACCCGATGTGTACTGTAGCTAGGAGTGCAGGGAGCCAGCGCTAAGCGCGGCTCCCTGCTCTCTGCACATGTAGCACAGTGTCGTTATGATCGCTGCTGCTTCTGCTGTGTTTGACAGCTAAGCAGTGATCATAACAGCGACTTAAAAGGTCGCTGTTACGTCACAGAAAATGGTGACGTAACAGCGACGTCATTGTCGCTGTCGCTATGTGTGAACCCAGCTTTACACAAGGTGAGCGGCCTGCTTTTTCACCCTTTTCCTTTTCATATCTGGAAAGACCCTATTGAGCTTGTGTGACTACCTGGCGCTGCCAGGTGGTCACAAAGGTACATTACACCCTACATAACACCTTCCCACACAAGGTTCCATCAGCCACAAAATCCTAGCCACCCCCCAGGGTAAGAAGGACACACCAGTGGGCAGGACCAGGCAGATTGGGAGCGCCCACCTAGCGGTCTTGAGAATCCTGGGGCGGGAACAAGTCAGATCAGTTTGGAGTTTGAAGTTGGAGGTCAACTGGAGAGAAGTGACAGTGACAGACTGTCAGAGAAAAGCTGAGCCTAGTGGAGAGTAGACAGGGTATTGGCCCAGGTCTGCTGGCTAAGTAGCAAGCAGTGGACCGTGTCCAAAGGCGACGGGAATATGGTCGCGGGAGATCCAGAGTGGACCGTGTTGGAGCCCGCCGGTACCGACAGTGGAGATCCGATCCGGAAACCGTGCACAGGCGGGGTACCTGGACCCTAGTAAGAAGACGGTTGCAAGCCCCTTCTCTAATTCACCAGGCCGGGAGCAGGTTGCAGGCCTAGCTCCAGAAGTTTAGCCCAGATAAAGCGAAACGGCAGCCCACCGAGGGGGATAGGGTATCCGCATACATCCACTGAAATCCCAAGGGTCAGTTTTCGCGGGCACACCTCCCAACCAAAATACTCCGGGAGTGGACTTCCCCATTCCAGACGGAGTCGTCCAAAAGTGAGGAAAGTTATAGAGTGCCGGAGGAAGGGACATCGGTACTCCACCAGGGTGTGGGACCCGAACAAGGCAGCCGGCCACTGACACCTTGGTTTACCAACGGACTTGTGTGTAATTCTTCTACAGTGAGTACACCAACATTCCCCGGTCTGGCCCGGCACGCCACCTCTGGCCTATATCACTCCCCGTGTTCTGGACACTAAGCCCCAGGGCATCCATCCCTACCCACGGAGGGGTTAACATCTAGCTGCTACCCCATCTCCCCCCGGCTGCTCCCCAACAGCAGCGGTGGTATACCATATCTTACCACACACCGTGGGTGGCGTCACGATGTATATACAGCAATCCCCATACAAATACGTCCCCTTTTTTATTTGAGTGTCCGCGCGACCCCTGGGTCCGGAAATCCCTCGAGCCATCCGGATACGAGCCGCCCGGCTGCTACTGACGTGGGGGCGGCGCACTTGTTTTATCCACAGCTTTATATACTTAGCCATAAACATATGGTAAAGTGAGGTCAAGTATCAGCAGAATATATCTCATATACCCTATTTAATCAATACAGATACACAACCCACTCCTATTATTAAAAACTGCACACATATTTTACAACAAAATAGAAATAAGTTGCCAGACATCAAGAACAGTACTTAATCTCATAGGGTTTATTTAATCAGAGACAACGAATGTGACTAGTGAGGAAGTCAGCTGATTGCCCTGAGTCTTGCTTTCAGGATTGCTTGCAAACAGATGATAAACTTTCAGCCAGACGTTTTCCCTGCAATGGCCAATGCAAGGGAAATTTGGTATTATATGGCAATCATTCAGATGATATAATAAGGAGCGGACACAGACAGAAGAGGGCCCCTGTGCAAGAACAATATATGGGACCTCCGATGTCCAAAACCTCATCATAATGCACAATTGCAAATGTTTTGGAACTCGCCCTTTTCATACCCATGTGACCAGAAGGGGCGGGGCCTCAGCCAACAAAGCTGGATACCAGGTCACATGGGTATGACCTCACACAGGTCCTGCAACAGACAAAGTGAATCGTTTGTATAATACTTATGCTAATTCTAACAGGGGGAGGGGATAACTATGAATATATTATCTGCTCCAGTGCAACTGTCACTCAACAAGCAGCTCATTTTATAAACTTTACTTTTTTGGATTTCAAAACCTAAACATCTGAGGTGACCACAACAGGTATGGAGAAAATCAGCCTGAGAGTGCCAGTATAGCACTGGTTTTAGGTTATATACAAAAATCCTGGTGATTGGTTCCCTTTAAAAACACAGTGTGCACATATCTTTATGGAGATTTTTCAATAAATAGGCCCATCAAAGTCACTTCAAATAGATCTGTGAAAAAAGCAGGTTTTGGAAATTTCATTAAAAAAAATTAAAATTGCTGCTAAACTCTAAGGGGTACTTTGCACAGCTGCGATGTCGGTGCTGTCAAATCGAAAGTGATGCACATCCGGCGTCGCTGTCGATATCTGAGTGTGTAAATCGTTTTTGATACAATTAACGAGCGCAAAAGCGACGAAATCGTATCATCGGTGTAGCGTCGGTCATTTCCATAATTTCGGAAGGACCGATGTTACGATGTTGTTCCTCGTTCCTGCGGCAGCACACATCGCTGTGTGTGAAGCCGCAGGAGAGAGGAACATCTCCTTCCTGCGTCCTGCGGCTCACACCGGCTATGCGGAAGGAAGGAGGTGGGCGGGATGTTTACGTCCCGCTCATCTCCCCCCCTCCGCTTCTATTGGCTGCCTGCCGTGTGACGTCGATGTGACGCCGCACGACTCGCCCCCTTAGGAAGGAGGCAGGTCGCCAGGCAGAGCGACGTCGCAGGGCAGGTAAGTCTGTGTGAAGCTGCCGTAGCGATAATGTTCACTACGGCAGCAATCACAAGATATCGCAGCTGAGACGGGGGCGGGTACTATCGCGCTCGGCATCGCTACAATCGGCTTGCGATGTCGTAGTGTGCAAAGTACCCCTAAGCCTTCGTAACGGCCTAACAAAATAAAAGGTGAAGGCTTCATCAGTGCCATCCTGGTACTCCTGTGAACAAGTTCGGACTGGGGTGTCTGGGGCCCACAGGAGGAATTTACTCAAGGGACTCCCTTTCTAGCTATATGCAAATACCTGTTAGCCGTTATAGCGGAGCATCTACTGTAAGTCACCGGACGCTCCTGCACGTTACCGTGCACACACTATAACTGTATGTACAATTACAGTAGTTCATATTCAATAGGTTTGATGGTGAAAACAAGTTATCACTGATTCTCAAGTAGGTGATAACTTTTAATTGGTGGAATCCAATCCAACCGCACTGATTGGAAGAATAAGGAACTTTTATCCCTGATAGGACATTTTTTTCCCCATTTTAAAATGCTAGGATGTGTGAAAACGTCAAGTGCAGCGCTCACAGCCACTGAGGGAATGAATGGATCAGGGGTCAAATCGAACACAAGCTCCAGTTTATCCTGAGATGGAGCTTATTTAATTCCATCTGGTGCTGAAGGGGTAAAGGTTACTTTCTATCCTGCTGTGATTTAACAGGTAGTTGTAAATCTGAGCTGCAGCCACTCTCTTCTGCTTTAACCCTTTAGTGACGGAGCTAATTTTCACCTTAATGACCAGACCAAATTTTGCAATTCTGACCAGTGTCACTTCATGAGGTTATAACTCTGGAACGCTTCAACGGATCCCGGTGATTCTGAGACTGTTTTTTCGTCACATATTGGACTTCATGTTAGTACCAAATTTAGGACAATATTTTTTGTGTTTATTTATGAAAAAAATTGAATATTGGCAAAAATTTTGAAAATTTAGCAATTTTCAACTTTTGAATTTTTATACCGTTAAACCAGAGATTTCTGTGACACAAAATAGTTAATAAATAACATTTCCCACATGTCTACTTTACATCAGCACAATTTTGGAAACAAAATTTTTTTTTGTTAGGAAGTTAGAGGGGTTCAAAGTTTATCAGCAATTTCTCATTTTTACATCAAAATTTACAAAACCAGTTTTTTAGGGACCACATCACATTTGAAGTGACTTCAATAGGCCTAGATGACAGAAAATACCCAAAAGTGACACCATTCTAAAAACTGCACCCCCCAAAGTACTCAAAACCACATTCAAGAAGTTTATTAACCCTTCAGGTGCTTCACATGAACAAAAGCAATGTGGAATGAAAAAAAGCAAAAAATAAATTTTACCTAAAAATGTTGCTCTAACCCAAATGTATTCACTTTTAGAAGAAATAACACAACAAAATGGACCCCAAAACTTGTTCCCCACTTTCTTATGAGCGCGCCGATACCCCACATGTGGTCAGAAACCTCTGTTTGGACAAATGGGAGGGCTCGGAACAGAAGGAGCAATATTTGAATTTTGGAAAGCAAATTTGGCTGAAATAGATTGCGGGCACCATGTTGCATTTACAGGTCCGCTAAAATACCTAAACAGAAGAAATCCCTCACAAGTGACACCATTTTGGAAACTAGACCCCTCAAGGCTTCTATCTAGGGGTATAGTGAGCATTTTAGATCCACAGGTACTTCACAGATTTTGTTAACGTTACGTTGTCATATTGAAAATTTTAATAATTTTCTCAAAAATGTTGCTTTAGCATCAATTTTCTCACTTTTTCAAGAGGTAATTCCAAAAATTTGACCTCAAGGTTTGTTACCCACTTTTTTATGAGCGCGGTGGTACCTCACATGTCGTCTGAAACCTTTGTTTGGACAAATGGGAGGGCTTGGAACGAAAGGAGCAATATTTGAATTTTAGAAAGGAAATTTGCCTGAAAAAGATTGCGGGCACCATGTCGCATTTGGAGGTCCCCTAAGGTACCTAAACAGCAGAAACCCCGCACAAGTGACCCCATTTTGGAAACTAGGCCCCTCAAGGAATTTATCTAGATGTTTGGTGAGTACCCTGAACCCTCAGGTGCTTCACAGAATTTTATAACGTTGAGCCATGAAAAAAAAAAAATAAAATTTTACCACAAAATTGTTATTTCAACCAGGTAGCTTTTTTTTTTACAAGAGTAAAAGGAAAAAATTCAGCATAACATTTATTGTGCAATTTCTCCTGAGTTTGGCGATACCTTATATGTGGTGGAAATCAACTGTTTGGGCGCATGGCAGGGCTCGGAAGGGAAGGAGTGCCATTTGACTGCAAAATTGGCTGGAATCAATAGCGGACGCCAGGTTGCATTTGGAGAGCCCCTGAGGTGCCTAAACAGTGGCGGTCCCCCACAAGTGACTTCATTCTGGAAACAAGACACCTCAAGGCTTTTATCAAGGTGTATAGTGAGCAGTTTGAATCCACGAGTACTTCACAGAATTTGATAAGCTTAGGTTGCCATATTGAAAATTTTCATTTTTTTCACAAAACTGTTGCTTTAGCATCAAATTTCTCACTTTTTCAAGAGACAACAACAAACCGTGGACCCCACAGGTTGTTATCCAATGTCTTATAAGCACAGGGATACCCCACATGTGGCCAAAAACCTCTGTTTGGATAAATGGGAGGGCTTGGAATGGAGGGAGCACCATTTGAATTCTGGAAAAGTTGAAATAAATTGCGGGCACCATGTCACATTTGCAGGGCCCCTTGGGTACCTATACAGCAGAAACCCCCCACAAGTGACTCCATTTTGGAAACTGGATTTTATTCAGGAGTATAGTAAGCATTTTGAATCCACAGGTACTTCACAAAAATGTTGCTGTAGCAACAAATGTCTCACTTTTAGGCTATGTGGCCATGATCCAGCGACACGGCGTCTAGTACAGAGTGTCAACCTTCCTGCAGAGATGTGAGTGTTGTCCACGGGAGAACGCAGCTGCCCATGCCCACGATTTGGGTTCAGGCTGCTGTGGACTTTAGTTCTATGCTACCTGCAGAGAACACTCATCTCCGCAGCATAAATTGACACGCTGAGGCTCGGGAAGCTGCGCCACAGGTCGGTTTATGCTGCGGAGAAAAGAAGCACATTGGGCATGGGATTTCTAAAAATCCTTCCACTGTGCTTCTACTGCACAATGCAGCGCTATGGACGCAGGGAAAACAATCTGCGCCCAAAACGCTGCAAACCCTGATTGTGGGCACACAGCCTAAAATGCTACAATGGATGAATGGATAGATGTCAAACATATATAACATCCCACCCCCTGCATATTCTAAGCTGGCGCCCTTTAGTGCCTTTCATGTGGCACTAAAGGGTGCCTAGCCTTGTATTTAGCCCCCCAAAAAATTAATAATTAAAATAAACGACGTGGGGTCCCCCCTATTTTTGATAGCCAGCTAGGGTAAAGCAGACAGCTGTAGCCTGCAAACCACAGCTGACAGCTTCACCTTGTCTGGTGATCAATTTGGAGGGCTCCCCAGGCGTTTTTTTAAAAAAAAAAAACGTGGGGTCCCCCCCAAATTAGATCACCAGCCAAGGTGAAGCGGACAGCTGGGGTCTGGTATTCTCAGGGTGGGAAGAGCCATGGTTATTGGACTCTTCCCAGCCTAAAAATAGCAGGCCGCAGCCGCCCCAGAAGTGGCGCATCCATTAGATGCGCCAATCCTGGCGCTTCGCCCCAGCTCATCCCGCGCCCTGGTGCGGTGGCAGACGGGGTAATATATGGGGTTGATACCAGCTGTAATGTCACCTGGCATCAAGCCCTGGGGTTAGTGATGTCACGGCATCTGAACAGATACCCGACATCACTAACCCAGTCAGTAATAGAAAAAAAAAAGACAAAAAAAAAATTTATTTGAAAAAACACTCCCCGAAACATTCCTCTTTTACCAATTTATTGAAAATAAAGAAATTCCGGTCGCTGTAATCCATTTTGGAGGTCCCAAGCCGACTCTGGATCTTCTAGAATATGGGGGGCACGTTCAGGGAACGTATCCCCCATTTTCTGGAAGAGCAAGCTCTCCATGAGCAGTGTGGGTGCAGTAATCTGAGAATACTGCACTCACACTGCCCCGGTCCAACCTAGGGCAGAGTGACCTGCAGTAACCTCATTCCAGAATATGAGGGGCACGCTCACAGAACGTACCCCCCATTTTCTGGAACAGCAGTCTCTCCATGTGAGGAGTGTGACTGCAGATTACCGCACTCACCCTCCCCCGGTCCACAGTGGAGTAGCTTGTGCAGTTGCGACGTCAGCAGGATCCCTGCTTGCAGGGATCCAGCTGACAGCCGCTGTCTGCGCATGCGCCGCCAGCATTGAAGAAGGAGGCGGCGATCGCGGGCCCGGAGCACCAGCAGCCAGGTAACGTATAACCGGGGACTGGGGGGGGTGACGGGGGGGTGACGGGGGGTGACCTAGTGGGACCTGGGGACACCTTTCTGCCGCATGTGACGTGTCACATGCGGCAGAAAGAGCAGAATGAAGGCGGCCGCGCGCTGTGCGCCGCCATCTTCCACGCTCCGGAGGGGGGAGGGGGGTGGTGGCTCTGGAGAACCGGAGGGGGCTCCGGTGACCAGAGGGCTCCGGTGGACCTGAGGAGGGGTCAGGGGGAGGACATTTCCCTCCGATCTGAAATGTTTGATCATTTCAGATCGGAGGGAAATGACTGCAGAGCCGGCGCCGGCGGCAGTTTTCTGTGCGCTTCGGCGCCATTTTGGATGTCCGGTGGGGGTAGGGGTGGGGGTGGGGGGACTCTCCGGTACCGGGGGCTTTGGGGGCACTAGGGGGTTAGATTTCTTTCTCATCTGACATGTTTGATCATGTCAGATGAAAAAGAAATCAGTTTTACCGGCCATTTCTTTTTTTTTCATGTGTTCGTCGGTATACAGTGTATACCGCCGATCACATGATCGGGGTCCAAAAAAAACACCCCGATTCATAATCTGGGGGGTCTCAGCTACCCCCGGTAGCTGAAACCCCCGAGATTTTCGGTCGCTGGGGGGCGCTACAGGGTTTTTTCGGGCCGCCGCTTTAAAGCGGCGGAACAGAATAAGTACCCTGTTTTGCCGCCGCTTTAAGTCGTACGGCCGTCGTTATGAGGTTAAAGATACACTCCTCCCTATGTTGGCTATAGTTCATTCCATAATATTTACTTTAAAGAAGTCTGTCTCTGAAGTTTAGGTGTTTGTTTCTGTTGCACCTGAAAAGCTTACTGCTGTGGAGTGCTATTTGTTGTGTCTTTCCCCAGCTGTGTGTCTTACCTTCCTCATGTTGTTTTATTGCAGTGGCGAGACTAGCATCTCGCTGGGCTTCACATTAGTCAGTGTGAGTACAACCCCCTATACAGAGCATGAGCCCACACACAGTACCATTATATACAGTAGGGCGGCACGGTGGCTCAGTGGTTAACACTGCAGTCTTGCAATACTGGAGTCCTGGGTTCAAATCCTACCAAGGACATCTTGAAGGAGTTTGTATGTTCTCCCTGTGTTTGCGTGGGTTTCCTCCAGGTACTCCGGTTTCCTCCCACACTCCAAAGACATACTGATAGGAACTCTAGTTTGTGAGCCCCAATAGAGACAGTGTTGTATGATGTATGTAAAGCGCTGCGGTAGTAATAGCGCTATATAAATGAATAAATATTAGTTATTAGTCCACACAAAGCCCTAATATTTACAGTATGATCACCCCTATATACAGTATGAACCCCCATATAGCGCCCTATATGCAGCATGAGCCCACCATAGCCCCCTGTATTCAGTATGAGCCCACACATAGCTTTCTATATACAAAATCAGCCCAAACATAGCCCTCTATATATAGTATGAGCCCCCACAAAGCCCAATATATACAGTTTGAGTCTACAGATAGCCCTCTAAATATAGTATGAGCTGCAAAATAGTCCCCTCTAGACAGTATTAGCCCCACATAGTTCCCTATAGACAGTATGAGCCTCACACAGTCCCCTATAAACTGTGTTAGCCAAAAACAAACAAAATGAAAAAAAATCACATTCTGACTTTGCTTGTGTTCCTGAGCAGCTTCCTCCAGCTTGCTCAAATCTGAAAGAGTTGTTAAAATGACTTTAGCACGAGACATATGGCCTTTTTTTTCCTTTTTTTTATACCACAGAGCACCAGTTATTGGCGGGCCCCCAATACATTCTACTATGGTGCCCACTGAGGGTTCAGGGCCCACTGGAGCATCGTCCAGTGACCTACCGGGCCAGTCCAACCCTGCCTGTGAACCTCAACTACAAGCTAAGGTTTTACAACAGTCCGTGATTTTCATTATATAGTATAAGCTATCAAATAACTGCATGCTTAAAGATAATCTGTCACCAGGTTTTTATCACCTAATCTGAGAGCAGTATAACGTAGAGGCAGAGATCCTGATTCCAGCGATGTGTCACTTACTGGGCTGCTTAGTGTAGTTTTGATAAAATCACTGTTTAATCAGCAGTAGATTATCATTAGAGGACTACTTGCCCTGCTTTGAGGTAGTCCAGCATATTCATGAGCTCTGTATAACTGCTAGATCTGCAATACTGAAAACATTGATTTTATCAAAATGACAGCAAAAATCTCAGTAAGTGACACACTGCAGGAATCAGGGTCTCTGTCTCTACATTATGCTGCTCTCAGATGGGGTAGCAAAAAGCTGGTGACAGATACTGTTTGGCTATGACCGCACATTGCAGTTTAATTCTGCAGCGTGTAAGTCACTGCGTGTGCGTCTCAGAACGCAGCCAAAAAAGCTACATTCTGAGACGCATTCAGCAGAACACAAAGTGCGGACATTCCTGGTGAGAATTCATGCGTTCTGGATACTTTCTCTGCCATAGACAGAGTGGGAAAAGCATCCAGAACGCACATTTTTCACAGAACGCACCCACTCGGCTCTGCAGCATCCCCATAGACTTGCATCAGAGCCAAGTGTCACTGTCATGGCTGGCTGCGGACAGTGCCGCGTGATCAGAATGAACTCGGATAAACTTCACCCAACTTCATTGTGATCGCGCGGCTCTGTGCGTGTTCCGCGGCTTGATTTGCGGTCACACGTGAAGGACTCACCTGTGATCGCAAATCCCCTGAGTGACTGCAGTGAGCCGCGCGATCAGCTGTGCTTTCACTCAGGTTACTCGCGGCCACAGCTGCAGTCCTCCACTGGAGAGCGGTGGCCGGGAGTAACCTCAGTGACAGCACAGCTGATTGCGCGACTCACTTCAGTTGTTGCATGGAGCTCACAGGAGCGGCGGTGTTCAACTGCCGCTCCTGTCAGCTTCCAATGTAGCAGAGCTGGAAGCGTCGGGGGACATTGCGTGGATTACGTTGGACCTGGAGGTGTTTTTGAGGGGTTAATAAAGTGGTGAAAGAGGGTGTTTTTTTGTCTTTCATTACAAATAAATGATTTTTTGGATGTGTGTGTTTATTTACTTTAACTTACAGGTTCATCATGGAAGGTATCTCGGGGAGACACCTGCCATGATTAACCTAGGACTTAGTGGCAGCTATGGGCTGCTGCCATTAACTCCTTATTACCCCGTTTGCCACCGCACCAGGGCAATTCGGGATGGCCGGGTAAAGTCCCGGGACTGTCGCATCTAATGCATGCGGCAATTCCGGGCGGCTGCTGGCTGATATTGTTAGGCTGGGGAGCTCCCCATAACGTGGAGCTCCCCATCCTGAGAATACCAGCCTTCAGCCATGTTGCTTTACCCTGGCTGGTATCCAAATGGGGGGGGCCGCACGTCGTTTTTTTCATTTATTTTTTTTTACTGCTCGATATAGACACGCCCACCAGCGGCTGTGATTGGTTGCAGTGAGACAGCTGTCACTCAGTGTGGGGGCGTGTCTGACTGCAACCAATAATAGGCGCAGGTGGGCGGGGAAAGCAGGGAATACGTGATGGATTAATGAGCGGCCAGCATTTTCAAAAAAGAAGCCGCCACAGTGTGAACGCCGTGCAGCGCCGCGCCGGTGATCGTGGATCGGTGAGTATGAGAGAGGGGGTGGGAGGGAGAGACAGACATGGACAGAGAGAGAGAGAGAGAGAAACATAGAGAGAGCGAGAGACCGACCGACAGAGAGAGAAAGACGAAAGACCTGCCTTTGTTATGTTAAATAAAAACATGTGGATCCCAATAATAATGCAATGCAAGCGCACTGCTTCACATTTTGGCAGCGATTTTCTACAACTCATTGATTTTAATGGGTGTAGAACGCAGCCAAAATGGCAAAAACAATTGACCTGCTGCTTCTTTGAACGCATGGTTTTTGCCACAAAATATGCAAATTAAACGCTGCGTCTGGAAATGCAAAGTGCGGACAAGAAATTCACATTTTCCATAGACTTTGCTGGAAAATCAAAACGCATGCCTTTTGGCATGAAAACGCTGCAGTTCAAAACGGACCTAAAAAGCAGCTGAAACACAGATGGAAACGCAAAGTGCAGTCATAGTCTTTAAGTCCCCTAAATGGACTGAAAAATGAAGCAAAAAAAAAAGTTTTTATTTTTTTTAATAGTATATTAAAAAAATTGAACATAAAAATTTGAATCTTTGATTCTTTTCACCCAAAAGAAAAGAAGAAGAAAACATATCACTGCATCTGTAACAGTCTGGTCTTTCAATATATATAATTAATTCATATGATAAAGCCAAAACAATAACAAGGAAAAAAAAATCAAATCAACAGAATTGTATTTTTTTCTTGCACTACCCCTCCCTAAAAATTGTGTCGTAAAAAGTGATTCAAACATCTTATATACCCTAAATTGGGTACAATAAATTCTTTAGCTTACCATGCAAAATACCTCACACATCTCAACTGGAAAAATAAAAATGTCAATTTTTTTTACCGCCTAAATAAAAAAAAACTCTTTGCAAGATTGGCAGCGCCCTAATTGAACTACCTGAAAACTCATGTTTCTGGATTTTGTTTTGCTTTAAGATGTTGGAATTAGTGGTGTTTATACAGTGTATAGAGTCTGGCCAAAAGTATAAGGCGGGTGTGGACAAAATGTCAGCAAAGAAGGAATGCTTTAATAAACAGAAGTGTCAATAATTTATTATCAATTAACAAAATACAAAGGTAATTAAGAAAATCTAAATCAAATCAATATTTGGTGTGACCACTCTTGCCTCAGTTCTAGGTACACATGTACACCATTTTTTAGGAATTCTGCTGGAAAGTTGCTCCAAACATCTTGGACAACTAACTACAGACTTCTGGGGATGTAGGCTTGTGCAAATCCTCCTGTTTTTTCATATAATCCAAGATAGACCCACCGATGGCCATATCATACATTTACAGGACTCCTTGTTCATCTTTATGGTACGCTCACACTAGCTAGCATATAAAAAAATCGGTACGAGAAAAGCTCCATGTCCATTTTTTCTCCATGTGCTGCCAGTATGCAATCTGTTTTTTTTGTTAGCTGCTATTCATTTACAATCATTTATAGGGCCATGTACAGTGTCCTATACTACAGAATAATAATGTATCCACAACTTACAGATGCCACTAGGATGATCCATGTGGCATTCGATTTTTTTCTCGCACCTATAGACTTGAAGAGATGAGTCTTGTCTGATTTACTTGCTATGATTTTTCCTCCCTCCAAATGCAACTGACAAAAAACACTCAGATCCCTCCCGTTGCTTCACTGTTGCCTGTAGACACTTATTATTGTAAGGCTATGTGCCCACGGGAGCTTGCACCTGCGGATATGTCCACAGATATGTCCGCAGGTTTCCTGCAGCAGCTCCCCGGAATCCGCAGCTATCCATAGCTGCGGGTTTCCAGCAAAATATCTGCAGAAAACCTGCGGGAATTCGTGCGACTTAACTGCGGAGATCCCGGCCTCTATCTCCATAGTGGAGGGCCGGGATTTCCGCAGGATATTCCGCAGGAATAATTGACATACAATTATGTGCGGCTGCGGCACGTCCGCAGCATATTCCGCAGCCGCACATACCGCAGCAAGGACACAGCACTCCCCATGTCCCATAGGATAACATGGGGAGTGTCTGTACTTGCTAAAACCTGCGGATTTACCATATTTTTCGGATTATAGGACGCACTTTTCCTCCTAAATATTCGGGAGGAAATTGAGGGGTGCGTCTTAAAATCTGAATATAGCTTTATCTGGGGGTCCTGTCTGTGCGGCGATCGGGTGGCCGGGTGCCTGTGGCTGCGTACAAGCGGCCGGGTACCTGTGCTTGCGTGCGGGTGGCAGCCGGGTGCCTGTGCGGGCGGCAGTCGGGTGCCTGTGCTTGCGTGTGGGCGGCAGCCAGGTGCATGTGCGGGCGGCAGCCGGGTGCCTGTGTGCGGGAGGCAGCCAGCACCGTCAGGCACCCAGCTGCCGCCCTCACACAAGCACCCGGCTACCGCCCGCACACAGCCACAGGTACCCGGCTGCCACCCGCACGCACACAAGCACAGGTACTCGGCCACTTGCAGGCAGGGTGGGCGGGCAGCCTGCTGGCTGCCACTCTGTGCGTGCGGGGCGGGCGCTGTGCAGCAGGTTACCCAGTTTGTCTGCGGTCCCAGTTTCAAATGATGGTGCCGGGAGCGGGCCCGTGCGCAGATGGAGCTCTTGGATAAGAGCTCCATCTGCACATGCGCCGCTCCAGGCGCCATCATTTGAACTGGGACCGCGGACACTGGGACACTCACTGCACCGGCCTGCTGCACGACTCACCCGCCGCCGCTGCTGCCGCCACCATGGACGATGCTTCCCCTGCCACCACGGACGCCGCCGCCCTTGCCACCACGGACGCCACCGCCCCTGCTACCACAGACGCCACCACCCCTGCCATCACGGACGCCACCGCCCCTGCCACCATGGACACCACCGCACCTACCACCACGGACACCACCGCCCCTACCACCACGGACCCCGCCGCCATTCACCCGCCGCGCCTGCCAGCACAACCTCTGCCTCCTGTGACCCTGCTTCACCACCACTGCTGCCCCCCTCCGGTAAGAGAACACCAGAGTAGAAGAAGGACCCCATTTTATTTTTTTTACCTTTTTTTATGTTTAATTTTGGGGTGCGTCTTATAATCCGGTGCGTCTTATAAAGCGAAAAATACGGTATCTAGAAAATCCAAATAAATCCATAGGTTTTACGTGGCAAAATCCACAGGTACAGAGTTCCGTGGGCACATAGCCTAATGGTCTCCAGTAGAGATGAGTGGACCCATGGAAGTTTAGTTTAGTGGGTTCAGCCAGACTGTACAGTCATGGCCAAAAGTTTTGAGAATGCTACAAATATTAATCTTTACAAAGTCTACTGCTTAAGTTTTTCTAATGGCAATTTGCATATACTCCAGAATGTCATAAAGAGTGATCAGCTTAACAGCAATTACTTGCAAAGTCAATATTGGCTAAGAAAATGAACTTTAACCCCCAAAACACATTTCAACATAATTGCATTCCTACCTTAAAAGGAGCAGCTAACATTGTTTTAGTGATTGTTCTATTAACACAGGTGTGGGTGTTGATGAGGACAGGGCTGGCGATCAATCAGTCATGATTAAGTAAGAATGACACCACTGGACACTTTAAAAGGAGGCTGGTGCTTGGTATCATTGTTTCTCTTCAGTTAACCATGGTTATCTCTAAAGAAACACATGCAGCCATCATTGCTCTGCACAAAAATGGCATAACAGGGAAGAGTATCGCAGCTACAAAGATTGCACCTCAGTCAACAATCTATCGCATCATCAAGAACTTCAAGGAGAGAGCTTCCATTGTTGCCAAAAAGGCTCCAGGGCGCCCAAGAAGGACCAGCAAACGCCAGGACCGTATCTTAAAACTGTTTCAGCTGCGGGATCGGACTACCAGCAGTGCCGAGCTAGCTCAGCAATGGCAGCAGGCTGGTGTGAGTGCTTCTGCACGCACTGTGAGGCAGAGACTGCTTGAGCAAGGCCTGGTTTCAAGGAGGGCAGCAAAGAAACCACTTCTCTCCAGAAAAAACATCAGGGACCAACTAATATTCTGCAAAAGGTACAGGGAGTGGACTGCTGAGGACTGGGGTAAAGTCATTTTTTCAGATGAATCCCCTTTTCGATTGTTTGGGACATCTGGAAAACAGCTTATTAGGAGAAGAGGTGAGCGCTACCACCAGTCTTGTCTCATGCCAACTGTTAAGCATCCTGAAACGATTCATGTGTGGGGTTGCTTCTCAGCCAAGGGAATCGGCTCACCCACAGTCTTGCCTAAAAACACAGCCATGAATAGAGAATGGTACCAGAATGTCCTCCAAGAGCAACTTCTCCCAACTGTCCAAGAGCAGTTTGGCGCCCAACAATGCCTTTTCCAGCATGATGGAGCACCTTGTCATAAAGCAAAGGTGATCACTAAATGGCTCATGGAACAAAACATAGAGATTTTGGGTCCATGGCCTGGAAACTCCCCAGATCTTAATCCCATTGAGAACTTGTGGGCAATCATCAAGAGACGGGTGGACAAACAAAAACCAACAAATTCTGGCAAAATGCAAGCATTGCTTATGCAAGAATGGACAGCTATCAGTCAGGATTTGGTCCAGAAGTTGATTGAGAGCATGCCAGGAAGAATTGCAGAGGTCCTGAAGAAGAAGGGTTAACACTGCAAATATTGACTTGCTACATTAACTCATTCTAACTGTCAATATAACCTTTTGGTACTCATAATATGATTGCAATTATATTTCTGTATGTGATGTAAACATCAGACAAACACAATTAAAAACCAGAGGGCAACAGATCATGTGAAAATATAATTTTGGTGTCATTCTCAAAACTTTTGGCCATGACTGTAGATAAAGTTTGGCTTGTGACTCAGGCTTGACCTGAACCCCAATTGAAGTTACTAATTGAACAGTTTGGGTCTCCACCCACATGCAGCCAGCCATAAACAGATCACTTCTGGGGGCGGGCAGGCCGGGTTTTCACTTTTTTTTGGTCCACATTACATCCGATCACGCTATTATTACCTCCAGTGTGAGCCGTTCAAACACTGAGAGTGACTCTCAATGGGTTGAACACCGAGTGAACATCAGCACAGCAATACTCGCACGAGTAGTTTGCATACGTAAAGCACCGAATGCTGTTTTTTTTGTAAAGTCTGTGTTTGGTATGAACACCAAACCTTGCGTTCGCTCATCTCTAGTCTCCAGCCCTTCATCTGGTTGTTGCCAGTTCTGATCCGATGGAAGAGGAAGTAAGCATGCTGAGTCTTTATTCTGTTGCAGTTTCCTTTGCAAAGCACTGCATCTACAATCCTCACTGAAAGCCATTGTAATGCCCTTACAGGCTTCCCCGCACTGTCCTGCCTCCCTTCCCTGGCAGGGAATCTGGCACACTCACCCTCACTGCTCCACCCCCCAGTCTCTGCCCCATCTTCTGGGACCTGTGAATGCCACAGAGGCCTCCTGGAAGTGCTCTTAGGGCATGTGCGCACATTTTCTTAAAGAGGCAATAAGCCCTAACCTGAAAGTGCCTCTCAACCTATGGCTGAGAGCAATCAGGTACTTAAGGCACCCTCCTCTTCAGGGAAGTGACTGGACAACGTGGTCTATTCATAGAGACATGTTGCTAGTTGTGCAGGTCCCTTAAGTATCTGCTGCCTCTGCTGTGTTACTTACACATGTCTGTTTCGTAGTTCTGCCTGCTACTGCATTGTACCCTATAGGCCAAGTCTGCTATACCACTCGCTGCTGCATCACATTATATCGGCCAAGCTTGCCTCATCAGAGACTGTCAGTGTCCTTACCTCTGGGGCCAGCTACCGCAGCACCGAGTCTCCTTGAGTGGTATCTGGTTTCTACCTGCAGCACAACATCTTCACCGTCAGGTGCTCTGGTGAAAACCTGGTATGAACCATAGTCATGCCCCTCAGGTATTCTGTATGCTGTGGCCCAGTGGATCCATTTCCCTCCTCATGCCAGCAAGCATTACAGCCATTTTTTGGTGTTTGTTCAAAAAGGTTTGAATATCACACTTTGAATCCCAAAGTCTGCTTTGACAAAATT